>NW_001849548.1:144035-156137 GCF_000209065.1 Trypanosoma cruzi
TATTTTCCTGTGGGTGTGATGCACCGCGTGTGACTGCGCTGAGTTGGGCTCCGTGTCCCATTGATGGCGGGATGGCAGGAAATTTTGTGCCGCGTGATGGATGGATGAGGGTTTGCTTGCTCCGTGTGCGTTGTGTGGTGGCCGCGGGGTTTTGCCATTTCCCTGGGGCTGCGGGAATGAGCTGGGGGAGATGGTGGTGGATGTCTTCCCCTCCTGCATGGTGGGTGGCTGCTGGCGTTGTGTGCCCTCCTTGCGTGGATGCCGTCTCGTGGTGTGTGGACTGTGCGGCTGGGCCTGCTGCCCTCTCCTCATGTTGTCTGCGCTCTCTCGCTGTATCCGCTGTGCTCCGTCCCTCTCCCTCTCGTTCCATTCTTTTCCTTCCGTCTCACCGATCAGCTGACTGACACCAGCGACTCCACTACGGGCGATGATGACTGCGGCGGTGACGGTGCGGCGCCGTGCTGGTCCTTGCGCTCTTGTGCTGCTGCTGCTCGTCCGTGTGCGTGACGGCGACAGGAGACGATAATAATGATAACAGCCGTCCTCCCAGCCCTGAGCTAGGGAAACCGGATCCTACAAGAACATGCCTGGTGCATTACAGCCATATGGTGGGGAGACCGGTGTGCCACAGACAGAGAGTGGGAGAGACAGCGAGGAAGGTTTGAGAAGTCCGGGACCTTCTTGCCAAAGGAAGCAGGCACAGCCATCACTGGACAGACACGAGTTCCGCCAGAGTCACTGAGTTCGGCTAGCGATAATCCAGAGCCACCAGGCTTGGCAACTCAGCCTCCACACACACACACACAAGGTGCGACCGGTATGTCAGATGCACAAAATAAAAGGCGCAGTAAAATACACGAGGCGATGAGAATCATAAGGCACCGATATCAAATCAGAAGATCAAAATGCCAAATAGTACCACCAATAAGACTACAACAACGCTCTGGGTCAGCGGGCCACCTCAACGTGGTGCCAGGGTGCAGTACTCTTTGCTAGGGAGGAAGCTAAGCGCCTGCTGCCCATCCGCTGCCAGCGGAGAGGTGAAAGGCGCCGAACAATCGGGTCGGAAGGGCACCAGATGGAGCCATTTGTAATGGTTGTCCGCTGAGCGGTGTTTTCATCCGCTGCTGAAATACATCGGCGCTTATCAGCGCTATACATACCGTTTGCGTGCCGTATGTGACGCGCAACCACAAATGTTACTGCTAAGCGAGGCAACTGAGCAGAACCCAGGCCCCATAGCAGTACTCCAGATGAACGTTTTTTGCCTCACGCCGTCAAAACTCGCAACATTAATGGCGCAAGGAGCAGACATAATAGCCATCCAGGAGACTTGGAAGTCGTCAGAGCAGATCGCCAGCATGCACACTGGAGATTATGTGCTCTATGCACAGTCGCGCATCGGCAAGGGAGGCGGTGTGGCGGTGCTGGTGCGGAAAACTCTCCGCTCCAAGCGTATACCTCTCACCATCCCCCAGCATGACACCAGCCTTGAAGTGATGGTGGTCCAGGCTGCTCTGGACAAGAACCGTGATCTTATAGTAGCGAGTGCCTATATGAGACCACCACCGCAAGTAACGCAACCCTTCAGGCGGTTAGTAAACTGCCTTCCAGCCTCGTCGCCGTTCCTGCTGTGCGGGGATTTCAACATGCATCACCCACAGTGGGAGCCATTCTTGGAGACTTCTCCAAGCGAGGTTGCTGCAGAATTTTTAGAACTGTGCACGGATGCGGGACTCACCTTGGTTAACACCCCTGGTGAGATCACGTATGCCCGTGGCACAAGAGAACGATCCTGTATCGATCTGACATGGTCAAAGCATTTGACTGTGTCGCCGCTTAGTGATCATTATATGCTGACATTCACGCTGCATCAGGCATTTAAGGATACCATACCTTCGGCACCTAGGATATTCTACAGTTGGGGGAAGTGCAAGTGGGATTTATTCATCAAGGACTTCGACGCACAACTTCCGGCATATGACTATAAAAAGCAGTCCACCGGCGTTAAAGCTTTCACGAGAGCGCTTATAACTTCGTATCGACGACATTGCCCCCGCGGCATGCATAAGGACGGTCCCAGGCTTTGGGACGACACTCTCATGGAAGCAGAGCGGATTGCTGCCGACAGCAAGGCCCGCTATCTGCAGTCACCGACGCCCGACCGTGAGGCAGAAATGCAACGGACAAGGAGTCAATTCTTCCTCCTACTCCGAGAGCGCTTGCGCAACACGTATCTACGCCGCATCAGCAAGTTAAATCCAGGCGAGCCACTTGCATGGAAATACATTTCCGGACGAAAAAAGGCATCACTTCCATCTCCCACATCAGTTTTATTGGGAGGTGGTCAACACACTTATAAAACAGCAAGGAGAGCAGCGAATGCTCTCAATCGCATCTTTTTTCCATTTCACCCCTCTCACAAGGCAGTTAGGTTTTCCAAAGGCATCAACAGAGTGCATCCTTGAACATTAATGCTTCTTTTCTTTTTGGGCAGCAGAACAACAACGAGTCTATCTCTACATTTACATCAGGGGTTTTGTCACTGCCCTATTGATGCACCTTTTAATCGTACGGAACTGCTTGCTGCGCTACGTAATGCGCCGTATGGCAAGGCCCCCGGACCGTATGAAGTCTACAGTGAGGCGCTGCGACATATTTCGTCAAAGGGCTTTCGATTCCCTCTTCGTTGCATTAACCACAGCTGGACGACCGGTACGATCCCGGCTGAGTGGAGACGCGCTACCATCGTTCCACTCTTAAAACCCGGTAAGTCGCCGGAACTGCTTGAGTCATATCGACCCATCAGCCTTACTTCCATTGTGAGTAAGGTTGCTGAGAAAATGGTACTGAAGAGATTGCTTTGGGTGTGGACGCCGCACCCCCACCAGTATGAATATCGTAGTATGCGTACCACGACGATGCAGCTGGCACACCTGATACACGAAGTGGAGCATAATAGAAATCACTATTTCCAAGTGAGCCTTCCCAAGAAGAGCGGTATTGGCAATCAACTCCACTACAGACCCCATCGGACTCTGCTGGTGTTGGTTGATTTCAGCAAGGCCTTTGACTCCATAGACCATCGAGTCCTCAGTCGCTTGCTGGCTAATATTCCGGGGGTGAATTGTAGAGGGTGGCTTAGAAACTTTCTATGTGGTCGCTACGCGAAGACACGAGTTGGCCACAGACACGGCGATCGGCGTCCCATGCTGCGAGGAGTTCCTCAGGGGTCCGTGCTGGGACCGTATTTGTTCTCCCTTTACGCACACCCACTTCTCAATCTGCTGAACAGCTTTGCGGGCGCCACAGCAGACATGTATGCGGACGACCTCTCTATTATCGTTAAGGGGCAGTCCCGGGAAGACGCCATTCCCACTGCCAACATGGTTCTTCAAAAACTGCATGCGTGGAGTCAGGAAAATGGCCTGGCCATCAACCCGTCAAAGCGTGAAGCTGCTTGGTTCACACTCTCCATGCACACGGAGTCAGATTGTGATCGTGAAGGAAGGTGGCCCCTGGTAGTGGCTGGATGTCAAATCCCAGTCATGACCATGGGGGCATCGCGAACTACGAAGCTTCTCGGCATGGATCTCGATCCGCGACTGACGCTAAATGTGGCGGCCTCCAAGCAATGCGCTGCCACTTCGCAACGGATATCGCAGCTACGCCGCATAGCGCACAAAGAGGCGGGACCATCTCCACATGACCTACGCACGTCCGTCATTGGATACGGTGCTTCCAAATTACGCTATGGCAGCGAGCTCATATGGGCAGCAGCGACGGATTCAGCGAAGAATGAGATGCAGAAGACGTACGCAACTCTAGCACGCATTTTCAGCGGAGTTCCGAGCACTGTTGATCCGGAATCCGCACTGCTGGAGGCTAATATGCCGCCGCTCCACGTCCTTTGCCTGCGCGCACGGCTCTCCATATTTGAGAACACACGCGCATTTCAGATGGACTGGATGCGGAGACCACCGCCCGAGCCGCCGCCTCGCGCTGGTTTCCGCATCTCGCCATTATCTCGGGACGAGCTATATGCCTTCGTAGACGCATACACAAAGGACTATGGCATCACCGAGAGCTCACCACGCGAAGAGCGGTTCTTTCGCAGCTCCATTCCTCCCTGGTTTGCGGTCTCCGCTCACCGGGTCACCATCGGTGTGGAACTTCCGATAGACCTCTCAATAACTGACGAGGAAGAGCTGATAAGGGAAAAGCGCAGGGTCAGCGAAGAGGCTCTGGCGCTGCACAGCCATCGTCGTGGATACTTGCGACCGATGGCGGTGTCGACGTTCCCAAGTCAGCCGGGGTTGGAATACTGCTTTCATCCCTCAATTCATCGGAGATAATAGAAAAGGCCAGCATAAACTGCGGTGCAAATCCATGCAGCTACAGGACGGAATCCCGTGCGCTGCTTCTAGCCCTAGAGAAGCTGATGATTCCTCGTATCCGCCACAGGCGTAAAACCCTGCTTGTGGTTACGGACAGTCATTCTCCTCTAGCGGCTCTAAACAAGGGCCCGCTCAGTCAGACAGACTGGACGGAGGATCAGATCTGGCAGCGTCTCTTGACACTGACGTGTGCTGGCTGGTCCGTGCACCTGCAGGTTTGTTACGGACATTGTGGAGCACATGCTAACGAGCTTGCAGATCAGTATGCGACGCAGGCTATGGCAACCGGACAATACACGGAGCAAGGAATCGCACCTTTATGGCATACGGATCTGCTGACATGTTTTACTGCCCAGCTCACCAACAATTGGCGTAGTACCATTCGTCAAGACACTCACCGCTACTTGCTTTGCGGCACAAGGCCATCCGATCTCGGCGGTAAGGACCTAATCACTCAGGAAGTTCTTCACCGTCAGGAACTGGTTCACCTCGCAAGGGCAAGGTGCGGGGAATCTGAGCTCTGGGGCCGACTATACTGGGCCGTGAGAGATTGCACGAACCAATGCCGATTCTGCAACATCTCACCGGAACAGTCTGCATATATGCGCTCTAACACGATCCAACTGCACCGGGGACGGACACTGTTCCCCCGTCGGCGAGGGAGGAAGACGTCTCTCCAGTAAGGAGACGGACCGTCACACGCCATCGGAAGGAGAAATGTCCGCACTGTGATTCTACATTGACGGGATTCTCGGGTCTCGTCAGTCACTGTCTGTCATTTCATCCGGAACATCCTCCACCGCTTCCCGAGCTCAAATGTGATTTCTGTGACATGGTTTTCCCCACACGGAGAAGCACCGCACAGCACAGAAACCGCTGCGCACACAACCCAGACGCCACACGGCATCGAAACAGCAGTGCCAGGAGGCGATCTCTGCTGCCGCAGGATCAGCCAGCCTCCACAAGCACGCCGATTGGCCCGCAGGAAACCTTGCACCATCTGCTTCTAGAATGTCCAGGCACCTTGGCTGTGCGCCGACGGCTGGGCATTGAACAGGACCTTCGCCTCGGAAAGTTCTCTCAATGGCAGTTGCTTCATAGCAGGAAACTTTTGTCATTGCTCGACCACCTCTTCGGCACTCAGATGGCATTGTATAGCTAGACGCGCTGGTAAGAGTAGGAAAAAAATATAATGACCTCATGACGTCCAATACCACCGATGTGTACGGGCGATGGGACCGTATCCATGGTCCTTGAGCACACGCCCCGCCACTAAGGAGCCCACAAACAGCGGTGCGTGCAGCAGCGCCACACAGACCACATCTTCTTTAAACAAAAAATTAAAGAGAGTAGAGATGTCTAGTTCGAAGGTGACATGTCCTTGCCGACGGTGAGCAGTGGCGAACGTATCACCTCGTGTGTGGACACACCACTGCTGCTTCTGCTTTTGGGACTGTGTGTGGTTGTGGCAGTGTTCTGAGCCACGGAGTGTGGCGTTGCGACTTCTCACGGAGAATATGCGCCGCGTTCCCTGCGGTCTTTCTTTTTTTGATGTTCTTTTTAATGTTGTTTACATGGAACAATGGGAGTACCTTTTTCTTTTGTTTTACTTAATGGTCAGTTGCTGCGCACCGTCATGAGCGAATTGTTTTCCCTCTTGATTGCTTCTGTTGCCTAAACGCGGTACAGGCCCCACGGCTGTGCGCTCCACGGAGGACACAAAAGGAGGAGTGGAGAGACAGGCCACATGCCGCATGAAATGTGTGGGATGCTGTGTGGGCTTGTGGAACAGTAATGTTTTTTCCTTGTGCAGGCACTGTACGCATGTACATATAAACACAGTCCTGCTTTGCCGCATGGCGTATGAAATGATGATCCTGCTGAAGTGTATTTTTTTTGAGGAGGAGACTCCTGTTGGGCACTCAACTACTTTTTTTGTTTTGGTATCGCTTTTTTACTTCTGGTGTGCAGGTCAGTGTGCGTTCCTCTGCAGGGCTGCTGCCGTTGTTTACGGTGCGTATTTCTTTGTGACTTGTCTTTGCCTTTTGCTTTCACTCTGCGTTGACGTGTTGTTGGTTTGTGCTGAAGGCTGCACGCAAGTGACAGGAGTGATGGCGATGATGATGACTGGCCGTGTGCTGCTGGTGTGTGCCCTCTGCGTGCTGTGGTGCGGTGCCGGCGGGGTTTATGCGAGGAACCCTGACAGCAATTCACTGGGCGGCCACATGGCGTCGAGAGGGTTTGGAAGGAATACGTCGTTTTTGTCAAACGGATCTATTAAAAACTTATCCACACCGCTTTTGCTGTCAGCATCGTTTATCTCTGCTATGCAAGCCGAAGCTCGTGAAGAAGTTTCTTCTCCAGGAGTTACTAATTTACCTTTAAGTGGAGCCACGGTTCTTAGTCCTGCTTTTTCCGGTCTTGGTGCTTCCAGTCCCCGTCCCACTGTTCCCGGTCATGGTACCCCTATTCCTGGTGCTGCTTTTCCCGGTACTTCTGGCGCTGGTCCTATTCCTGATGTTGCTGTTCCCAGTCCAGGTCCTTCTGTTCTTCCCGGTCATGTTCCTGCTATTACTGGTCCTACCAGTCATGGTCCCGGTGCTGCTGCTTTTTCCGGTCTTGGTGCTGCTATTCCTGGTGCTGCTGATCCCGGTGCTGCCATTCCTGGTGCTATTCCTGGCCCTGGTTCTGTTCGTGGTGCTGCTGTTCATGGTCATGTTCCTGCTATTACTGGTCGTACCGGTGCTGGTCCCGGTCATGCTGCTGGTCCTGCTCCTGGCCCTGGTTCTGTTCGTGGTCCTGGTGCTATTCCTGGTGCTGCTGCTTTTTCCGGTCTTGGTGCTGCTGGTCCTGGTGCTGCTGGTCCTGGTCCTCTTCGTGATCCTGCTTTTCCCGGTCCTGATGCTAATATTCCTGTTTCTGTTCTTCCCGGTCATGGTACTCCTATTACTGGTGCTGCTGGTCCCGGTGCTGCTGCTTTTTCCGGTCCTGGTGCTGCCATTCCTGGTGCTATTCCTGGCCCTGGTTCTGTTCGTGGTCCTGCTCTTTCCGGTCTTGTTCCTGCTGTTCCCGGTGCTGGCCATTCGGTTGGTGGTGGAAGTGAACTTCCGGACTCTCGCTCTGTCGTTACTTCCTCAAGTCAAGGTGGTAATGGAAAAATAGCCCCGGTCAGTGTTTCATCCGATGAGCAGATTGCATCCCCAGAGGAAGTTTTGGCACAAAAAGAAACAGGGAGTCAGGGCACCTCTTCGCCCGAAGGACAGCCAACGGTGTCATCCAACACTGAAAAGCAAAGAAACAATTCTGCCTCAGCAGGGGGTCACAGTCTTGGCCACGACGCCGCGGGAGACGAACTCCAAGACTCTTTGGAAGAACAACAGAAAAATGACCATTCACAAACGAACGAGACAAAAAAATCACCAGGGGACCAAAATACAGAATCCCAAAGCAGTGGAGGAGCACTCTCGGAAGTATCCAATACAACAACGCATGGGATAAAAACTCAAGAGCCAAAGACAAATTCAGTAAATGAGAAGAACTACAGTCAAAACACGGATGCATCCCACACCACCTCCCCTCTTTTGCTTCTTCTTGTTGTTGCGTGTGCTGCTGCAGCTGCGGTGGTGGCCGCGTGAGAGAGAGTGAGGGAGAGAGAGCCATGCACCGCCCGCACACACACTCGTCCTTCTCTCTCTGTGTGTGTGTCCCCTTGCATGGACTCTCGCCCTCACCTCACCCCACGAGGCACACACAATAATGTGCCCATTGTATATATGCATGCACACCCATGCAGGCCCGTTGGTGCTCTCTTTTGCACGACACGCACCGCTGCCGTCCTGCCTGGCTGCATGGGCGGAGCACCGTAACTGTTTCTGTTTTGTTGTTCTCTTACGATTGTTTTAAGTGTTTTTAATTTTTCTTTGCTGTTTGCTTTAAAATATTTTAAATGTTTTTTCGTTTTTTCTGGTTGTGTGATTTTTCTCTTCATTTCTTTTTTCTTTTGTTTTTTGTGTTTGTTTTTACTTTTTTTTTTACCTCTCACTTCCCCATCTCTTCTTTTTGCTTTTGGGGCAATCACTATGAACGTTTTTCTTTTCTACTCTTCCCTCTTTAATTGTTTGTTGCTGCACTCTTCCTGTGAGGGTGCCGTGTGTTCCCGCCCAACTGCTCCACTCGCACACCCACCGACACGCTCATGACGACGGCCCTGTGCGCCTCGCCTGCTGCACGCATGAGGAGGGCCGCGACGAACGGCGCGCTGGGGGAGCCGTGACGTGTGGGCGTGCGACGAGGGCCTGTGGGGCGGAGCACACATTTCTTCCCTCTTGTTTTGTTTTCTTTGCGGCCAGGGCGGGCAGACACCCGCAGCGCCACACACACAGCCACACCCTGCCGCCGTGTTTTTCTTCAAGGATTTGTTTTGCTTTGCGTGTTTATTTCACGCGGTGGCGCACCCTTCGGTGTCGGCCTCGTGAGCATTTCTCTCCCCTCCGATGATTTCTTTTTTTTTGCTGCGCTCACTCTCCCGATGGAGTGACGCGACTGCCGTCATGTCTGCGTGCTTCTCTCAGTCCCCACACACACGAGTGACTGTGCTCCGCGGGCCGCACTCACGCGCCGATGAGAGGGCTGAGGGGAGCAGCAACACGCGGATGACCCCATGAAATATAAACGATGTGCGGACACACGGAGGGTCGGACGGTTGAAGCACACGCAACCATCTTTTTAATTTTCTTTTGCGGGCAAAATACATACAGACAGTTTGGTGTGGCCACACGGCAGCCAGGCGATTTTTTTCTTATTTTAAATTTGTGTGGAACAGTAATGGACGATTTCTTTTCATTTATAATTATTTTGTGTGGTGGGGTTTACATAAGACGAAGGGGACGTTTTTTGTTTTTAATAAATCTTGTGTGAATTGCCGCTGCTTGGGCTGCAGTGCAGTCATGAGTTTGAGCGGTCTTCTTGTTGTTGTTTCCGTTATGCGTCCCCGCTGTACATTTTTGTGCGTCCCTCCACATACTCTGCTCCCTCTTTTCCACTTCTTTGCTTTGTTTTTCTGCAGGCACACACAACCACACACACAAGATGCACATTGCAGTGGATTTGAATGCACCTTTTGTAGTGCATGCTGGCGGTTGCGTGTGGCGGCTGTTGTCTTCTTCCGTGGCCATGAGGAGGGAGAGAGGGAGCGCAGCCCGAGTCTATTTTCCTGTGGGTGTGATGCACCGCGTGTGACTGCGCTGAGTTGGGCTCCGTGTCCCATTGATGGCGGGATGGCAGGAAATTTTGTGCCGCGTGATGGATGGATGAGGGTTTGCTTGCTCCGTGTGCGTTGTGTGGTGGCCGCGGGTTTTGCCATTTCCCTGGGGCTGCGGGAATGAGCTGGGGGAGATGGTGGTGGATATCTTCTCCTCCTGCATGGTGGCTGCTGGCGTTGTGTGCCCTCCTTGCGTGGATGCCGTCTCGTGGTGTGTGGACTGTGCGGCTGGGCCTGCTGCCCTCTCCTCATGTTGTCTGCGCTCTCTCTGTATCCGCTGTGCTCCGTCCCTTTCCCTCTCGTTCCATTCCTTTCCTTCCGTCTCACCGATCAGCTGACTGACACCAGCGACTCCACTACGGGCGATGATGACTGCGATGGTGACGGTGCGCGCCGTGTTGGTCCTTGCGCTCTTGTGCTGCTGCTGCTCGTCCGTGTGGGTGTGACGGCGACAGGAGACGATAATAACGATAACAGCATTCCTCCCAGCCCTGAGCTAGGGAAACCGGATCCTACAAAAACATGCCTGGTGCATTACAGCCATATGGTGGGGAGACCGGTGTGCCACAGACAGAGAGTGGGAGAGACAGCGAGGAGGGTTTGAGAAGTCCAGGACCTTCGTTGCCAAAGGAAGCAGGCACAGCCATCACTGGACAGACACGAGTTCCGACAGAGTCACTGAGTTCGGCTAGCGATAATCCAGAGCCACCAGGCTTGGCAACTCAGTCTCCACACACACACACAAGGTGCGACCGGTATGTCAGATGCACAAAATAAAAGGAGCAGTAAAATACACGAGGCGATGAGAATCATAAGGCACGGACATCAAATCAGAGGATCAAAATGCCAAATACGATAACAACCACTACAACAGAGGCACCGAGTAATACGGCCAGGAATACAGAGGCGCCAACCAATATGACGACCAACGCACCGTCACGTCTTCGCGAAATCGACGGCAGCCTCAGCAGCTCTGCGTGGGTGTGTGCCCCGCTGCTGCTCGCCGTATCCGCGCTGTTGTATACCACTGTGAACTAAAAGGGGGCCTGGGCTGTGCGTGCCAGCACTCAATCACGGGTATTTGTGCGCTTCTACTGTGGTCCGAAGTATAAAGTGAGAGTAATTATGGTGATTCTGTTTTGCCTTACTTGTTTGCTGCATGCCGTGTGCTTCTCTTTACTTCCTACATCCGCTAAATCGAACGCGTTCCACACAAACTTGTATGCACGCCACGCATACAACTGTTTGCGTGGACCCACTGTTGGTGATGGATGCATGCACACTGGAGCCATTTAAGTGCAGGGTTCTGTTTTTGTGTTTTTACATTTTGTAGTTTCTTGCTGCGTGTTTACTTTTGCTTTGATTTTCCTTGCTGTGCCTTTTTTAATTATATTTTTGCATGGCGTTGTGCGCTTTTTGCACTTTATTGTTTGAATATTTCTTACGAAATGCGTGCTGCTGCTGCTGGTGTTTTTTACTGTTCTTTTTCTTGTGTGCGTCCCTGCATTTATTCTTGCTTTGCGCTGACGTGTTGTTATTTTGTGCTGAAGGCTGCACGCAAGTGACAGGAGTGATGGCGACGATGATGACTGGCCGTGTGCTGCTGGTGTGTGCCCTCTGCGTGCTGTGGTGCAGTGCGGTGTTTGGACACGCGATGGAGGATTACTGCGGTGAGGGTGGAGGGAACGGTTTGAGGCACACGAGTAATGGTGGCGATGACGGCGTGTCTCTAAAGGCGGACTGCGGGTTGTTATCCACTCGAATGGCATCAATAAAGGCGGTTGAGGCTGCGGAAGGTGAACAAGAAATGAATGTTACAGCCCCACTGGAGAATTTGGAGGATAACAAATTGGGAAATAATACGAAGGGCAGTGGGGTGGCTGGTTTAGAAGGAAATGACGGTGTCGCAGTTCAGCCACCAACAAAAAAACCGCTGAATCTCGGACGATCAGGTGCAGGGGAACAGGAGGGGATGTCGAGACCGGTAGATGCAAAGGATGGAAAACGTACTAGCCATACACACAATCAAAGTGTACGTGATCCCGAAGAAATAAAAACTGTTGAATCCTCTTCTTCTTCTGGCAGCCCTGGCACTGAGGGCATTAAAATACACAACTTGGAGAATACTTCCGAGAGAAATGAGTCCTACAAAGAGACACCGACGGAAGAAAACAATCTCTTCAGTAAATATGACTGTACTGAATTGGTGCTGAAAGAAGAACCAGAAAAAACAGCAGACAAAAAAAATGCAAGTCATGAGGCACCAACAGAAACACATGGAAGTCCAGCCAACGACACGGAAATACATACGGCAACACCACCGTCACCACCGGCAACAATGAATGAACAGTCCAGCAATGAGGATTTACCACCCGTGCAACCGCTACAACGCGTCCAAGACGACAATGCAGAATCCAGGCCACCATCACCCACGGCAAACGGTGG
>NW_001849548.1:156237-157427 GCF_000209065.1 Trypanosoma cruzi
AATGTGTCGCAGGGGAATACAGCGATGCCGGCACTGTGCGTGGGAGCGGACTGCTATCGCTTCTTCTGTTGGGGCTGTGGGTGTTCGCGGCTCTGTGAGGAGTGACTGGCTGCCGCGTGGAACACTTGCGACCTTCCGAGCACTGAATTACTTCCAAGAGCTAAATTTTTCGTCAAGCTAATTTTTATTTTCTTTTCTCTCTGTTTGCTTTTTTGCGTGTTTTGTTTTTACTTTTTTTTACCTTTAATTATTCTTTTCTCTCACTCCCCCATCTCTTCTTTTTGCTCTTCCCTCTTTAATTGTTTGTTGCTGCACTCTTCCTGCGAGGGGTGCCGTGTGTTTCCGCCCAACTGCTCCACTCGCACACCCACCGACACGCTCATGACGACGGCCCTGTGCGCCTCGCCTGCTGCACGCATGAGGAGGGGCCGCGACGAACGGCGCGCTGAGGGAGCCGTGACGTGTGGGCGTGCGACGAGGGCCTGTGGGGCGGAGCACACATTTCTTCCCTCTTGTTTTGTTTTCGTTGCGGCCAGGGCGGGCAGACACCCGCAGCGCCACACACACAGCCACACCCTGCCGCTGTGTTTTTCTTTAAGGATTTGTTTTGCTTCTCGTGTTTATTTCATTCGGTGGCGCACCCTTCGGTGTCGGCCTCGTGAGCATTTCTCTCCCCTCCGATGATTTCTTTTTCTTTTGCTGCGCTCACTCCCCCGATGGAGTGACGCGACTGCCGTCATGTCTGCGTGCTTCTCTCAGTCCCCACACACACGAGTGACTGTGCTCTGCGGGCCGCACTCACGCGCCGATGAGAGGGCTGAGGGGAGCAGCAACACGCAGATGACCCCATGAAATATAAACGATGTGCGGACACGGAGGGTCAGACGGTCGAAGCACACGCAACCATCTTTTTAATTTTCTTTTGTTGGCAAAATACATACAGACAGTTTGGTGTGGCCACACGGCAGCCAGGCGATTTTTTTCTTATTTTAAATTTGTGTGGAGCAGTAATGGACGATTTCTTTTTTATTTATAATTATTTTGTGTGATGGGGTTTATGTAAGACGAAGGGGGACGTTTTTTTGTTTTCAATAAATATTGTGTGGATTGCCGCTGCCTGGGCTGCAGTGCAGTCATGAGTTTGAGCGGTCTTCTTCTTGTTGTTTCCGTTATGCATCCCCGCTGTACAT
>NW_001849548.1:157527-162403 GCF_000209065.1 Trypanosoma cruzi
ATTGCAGTGGATTTGAATGCACCTTTTGTAGTGCATGCTGGCAGTTGCGTGTGGCGGCTGTTGTCTTCTTCCGAGGCCATGAGGAAGAGGAGGAGAGAGGGAGCGCAGCCCGAGTCTACTTTCCTGCGTGTGTGATGCACCGCGTGTGACTGCGCTGAGTTGGGCTCCGTGTCCCATTGATGGCGGGATGGCAGGAAATTTTGTTGCCGCGTCATGGATGGATGAGGGTTCGCTTGCTCCGTGTGCGTTTTGTGGTGGCCGCGGGTTTTGGACATTTCCCTGGGGCTGCGGGAATGAGCTGGGGGAGATGGTGGTGGATATCTTCTCCTCCTGCATGGTGGGTGGCTGCTGGCGTTGTGTGCCTTCCTTGCGTGGATGCCGTCTCGTGGTGTGTGGACTGTGCGGCTGGGCCTGCTGCCCTCTCCTCATGTTGTCTGCGCTCTCTCGATGCATTCGTTGCACTCCGTCCCTCTCCCTCTCGTTCCATTCTTTTCCTTTCCGTCTCACCGATCAGCTGACTGACACCAGCGACTCCACTACGGGCGATGATGACTGCGATGGTGACGGTGCGGCGCCGTGTTGGTCCTTGCGCTCTTGTGCTGCGGCTGCTCGTCCGTGTGCGTGACGGCTGCAGGAGACGATAATAACGATAACAGCCGTCCTCCCAGCCCTGCGCTAGGGAAACCGGATCCTACAAAAACATGCCTGGTGCATTACAGCCATATGGTGGGGAGACCGGTGTGCCACAGACAGAGAGTGGGCGAGACAGCGAGGAGGGTTTGAGAAGTCCGGGACCTTCGTTGCCAAAGGAAGCAGGTACAGCCATCACTGGACAGACACGAGTTCCGCCAGAGTCACTGAGTTCGGCTAACGATAATCCAGAGCCACCAGGTTTGGCAACTCAGTCTCCACACACACACACAAGGTGCGACCGGTATGTCAGATGCACAGAATTAAGGGCGCAGTAAAATACACGAGGCGATGAGGATCATAAGGCACAGATATCAAATCAGAAGTTGAAGATGGCAAACAAAAGAAACACTACTACGAATATAAGAGAGGCACCAAGTACTACGGCCGGGAATACAGAGGCGCCAACCACAACGACCCGCGCACCGTCACGTCTGCGCGAAATGGACGGCAGCCTCAGCAGCTCTGCGTGTGTGTGTGCCCCGCTGCTGCTCGCCGTATCCGCGCTGGCGTACACCACTGTGAACTAAAGAGGTGTGTGCGGGCTGTGCGTGCCAGCACTCAATCACGGGGATTTATGTGCACTTCTACTGTGGTCCGAAGTATAAAGTGAGAGTAATTATGATGATTCTGTTTTGCCTTACTTTTTTGCTTCTGCCTGCTGTGCACTTCTCTTTTTTTCCCACATCCGTTTAATCGAACGCGTCCCTGACAAACTTGTATGCACGCCACGCATACAACCGATTGCGTGGACCCACTGTTGGGGATGGATGCATGCACACTGGAGCCCTTTAAGTGCAGGTTTCTGTTTTTGTGTTTTTACATTTTTTAGTTTCTTGCTGCTTGTTTACTTTTGTTTTGATTTTCATTGTTGTGCTTTTTTAATTATACTTTTGCATGGCGTTGTGCGCTTTTTGCACTTTATTGGTTGAATATTTCTTACGAAATGCGTGCTGCTGCTGCCGGTACTTTTTACTGTTCTTTTTCTTGTGTGTGTCCTTCTATTTATTCTTGCTTTGCGTTGACGTGTTGTTAGTTTGTGCTGAAGGCTGCACGCAAGTGACAGGAGTGATGGCGATGGTGATGACTGGCCGTGTGCTGCTGGTGTGTGCCCTCTGCGTGCTGTGGTGCAGTGCGGTGTTTGGACACGCGATGGACGATTACTGCAGTGAGGGCGGAGGGGACGGTTTGAGGCACACGAGTAATGGTGGAGATGACGGCGTGTCTCCAAAGGCGGACTGCGTGCTGTTATCCACTCGAATGGCATTAATAAAGGCGGTTGAGGCTGCGGAAGGTGAACAAGAAATGAATGTTACAGCCCCACTGGAGAATTTGGAGGATAACAAATTGGGAAATAATACGAAGGGCAGTGGGGTGGCTGGTTTAGAAGGAAATGACGGTGTCGCAGTTCAGCCACCAACAAAAAAACCGCTGAATCTCGGACGATCAGGCGCAGGGGAACAGGAGGGGATGTCGAGACCGGTAGATGCAAAGGATGGAAAACGTACTAGCCATACACACAATCAAAGTGTACGTGATCCCGAAGAAATAAAAACTGTTGAATCCTCTTCTTCTTCTGGCAGCCCTGGCACTGAGGGCATTAAAATACACAACTTGGAGAATACTTCCGAGAGAAATGAGTCCTACAAAGAGACACCGACGGAAGAAAACAATCTCTTCAGTAAATACGACTGTACTGAATTGGTGCTGAAAGAAGAAGCAGAAAAAACAGCAGACAAAAAAAATGCAAGTCATGAGGCACCAACAGAAACACATGGAAGTCCAGCCAACGACACGGAAATACATACGGCAACACCACCGTCACCACCGGCAACAATGAATAGACATTCCAGCACCGTGAATTTACGGCCCATACAACTGCTACAACGCGTCCAAGACGACAATGCAGAATCCAGGCCACCATCACCCACGGCAAACGGTGGTGCCGCCAACAATGAAGCCGACAAGAGCACTGAAGAGGGCATCCCGAACAGTGACCCAGCAGATTGATGGTGCAGGGACACGAAAAGAAAAACAAAAAATGAAGATGCCAATCCGAAGGAAACACCAGTCGAAGCCACAGCCATGAAAACTACGACGGCGACGACAGGCGACAGTGACGGCAGCACCGCGGCCTCCCACACCACCTCCCCTCTTTTGCCTCTTCTTCTTCTTGTTGTTGCGTGTGCGGCTGCGGTGGTGGCCGCGTGAGAGTGAGGGAGAGAGAGCCATGCACCGCCCGCACACACTCGTCCTTCTCTCTCTGTGTGTGTGTCCCCTTGCATGGACTCTCGCCCTCACCTCACCCCACGAGGCACACACAATAATGTGCCCATTGTATATATGCATGCACACCCATGCATGCCCGTTGGTGCTCTCTTTTGCACCACACGCACCGCTGCCGTCCTGCCTGGCTGCATGGGCGGAGCACCGTAACTGTTTCTGTTTTGTTTTTATTGCATTGAGTGGGCGACCTCTCTCTCTCTCCCTCTGTGTGTGTGTTTTGCTTTACGGGAGCAATGAGAGTGTGTGTGCGCTGGTCGTCCCACGCTTCGGCTTTTTGTTTTGTTTTCCTTTTTGATTTTGTGGTTGAGTGCACCCATTCCGCGGCTGTGTGTGTGTGCGATGGTAAGAGTAATCTGCGTGTGTGCTATCCGCTTCTCCCTGCCGTTGCTTTCTTCAGACTCTCTTGTGGCGCACAGCTGCGCTGCAAGTATAGGCGCTGCCAAACACAAACACTCACAAATGCACATGCCATTTTTTACACAATTTGGCTGTGGTGTGAAAGCACGCACAGGATTTTTCTGAGGCCCTTGCGGAGAGGGAGGGTGTGAGCTCGCCGTGCGTCCCTTCGAATTGCTGCGTTTGTGGTGTTGGCGAAGTACAGCAGTTGACTAGCGTGATGTGGCATTAATGGTGCCTGGGAGGAGTGCCGATTCACACCCGGCAGCTGCACGTGCCGACGTGTTCCTCTCGCTGTTCATGCACCCACGAAGGATTCTCCGGCTGTGCGGGGCGATGTGCGATGGAGGGTGCGGGGAGAGACAACAGTAAAACGACTGGCGGCAGCGTGTGTGGGCGTTGCTCTGTGTATTCTGACGCGTGGCGGAAGCGCAAGATACCCGCTGTGGCTTTTACTGCTGGTGGCAGTCGATGTGTGTTCCCGGTGCACTGTTCTTCCTTCTGCTGTTCCGTGTGTCTGTGTGCGTCAGTTGTTGTTGTTGGGAGCGACTGCGGTGGAGATGATGGTGACACTCACTGTGGATGGGCGGCGGTGTTCACTGTTTCACTCTCTTTTCCTCTTTTCTCTCTTTTCCACACAAGAAGGAAGGAAAGTAAGGCTAAACGCTAATCGCTGCTGTGATATTCGAAGGCTCTGAAAGGACCAACAGCACACACGCCGCCCACACACACATATTTATATGCTCTCACGTGTTGCTGCAGTGAAGGCACCCCGCACACACAACCGTCGCCGCGTGACCGGATCCAGCGGAAGGAGGAGGGAAGGAAGAGAGAGTGAGCCGCAGAGGCCCAACATGTCGCGGCATCCCTTCTACTCTGCACTGATGCTCCTCGTCGTGATGATGTGCTGTAACACTGTTGAGGCTCAGCAAACCAGTGAGGAGAAGTCGCCAGCACCGATACCTCCACCAAAAACATATTTTGATTGGGGAGATGTGAAGGATGATAAGGAAACAGTGATTTCTCTCCGTGTTCCCAGTCTTGTTGGGATGAATGGTGATGTGTTTGCCGTTGCTGAGGCGCAGTGCAAAGGAAAGAATGATAATGAAGGAGATTTCACTGGGATTGCCTCGGAGCTCCTGAAGTTGTCTGATGAACAAACAAAAGTGGAGTTGGACAAAACTAAACTGAGGACACAAGTACTGTTGGAATGTACTGCCGATAAAGAGAAATGTGCCTCCCAAAACGCTGCTCTGGAAGGTGCTTCCGCAGACTCAAAGAAGAAAGTACATGTGAGCCAGCCGACAACAGTTGTGAAGGAAAATGAAATTTACATGCTTGTTGGGAAATGCAGCCAGACAGCCGTTGGTCCTCTGAAGAATGATGCCGAGGACTGCCGACTTTTGCTGGCGAAGGGGAATGTCAGTGGTGAGAGCAGTAACAAAAGAATTTATTGGAATGGGATTGACGATCTTCAGAGCACTTATAACATCCAGCAAGAGGC
>NW_001849548.1:162503-231769 GCF_000209065.1 Trypanosoma cruzi
TCACTCCCCCATCTCTTCTTTTTGCTCTTCCCTCTTTAATTGTTTGTTGCTGCACTCTTCCTGCGAGGGGTGCCGTGTGTTTCCGCCCAACTGCTCCACTCGCACACCCACCGACACGCTCATGACGACGGCCCTGTGCGCCTCGCCTGCTGCACGCATGAGGAGGGGCCGCGACGAACGGCGCGCTGAGGGAGCCGTGACGTGTGGGCGTGCGACGAGGGCCTGTGGGGCGGAGCACACATTTCTTCCCTCTTGTTTTGTTTTCTTGCGGCCAGGGCGGGCAGACACCCGCAGCGCCACACACACAGCCACACCCTGCCGCCGTGTTTTTCTTCAAGGATTTGTTTTGCTTCGCGTGTTTATTTCACGCGGTGGCGCACCCTCCGGTGTCGGCCTCGTGAGCATTTCTCTCCCCTCCGATGATTTTTTCTTTTGCTGCGCTCACTCTCCCGATGGAGAGACGCGACTGCCGTCATGTCTGCGTGCTTCTCTCAGTCCCCACACACACGAGTGACTGTGCTCTGCGGGCCGCACTCACGCGCCGATGAGAGGGCTGAGGGGAGCAGCAACACGCGGATGACCCCATGAAATATAAACGATGTGCGGACACATGGAGGGTCGGACGGTTGAAGCACACGCAACCATCTTTTTAATTTTCTTTTGGGCAAAATACATACAGACAGTTTGGTGTGGCCACACGGCAGCCAGGCGATCTTTTTACTATTTTAAATTTGTGTGGAGCAGTAATGGACGATTTCTTTTCATTTATAATTATTTTGTGTGGTGGGGTTTACGTAAGACGAAGGGGGACGTTTTTTTGTTTTCAATAAATGTTTTGTGAATTGCCGCTGCTTGGGCTGCAGTGCAGTCATGAGTTTGAGCGGTCTTCTTGTTGTTGTTTCCGTTATGCGTCTCCGCTGTACATTTTTGTGCGTCCCTCCGCATACTCTGCTCCCTCTTTTCTGCTTCTTTGCTTTGTGTTGCTGCAGGCACACACAACCACACACACACAAGGTGCACATTGCAGTGGATTTGAATGCACCTTTTGTAGTGCATGCTGGCAGTTGCGTGTGGCGGCTGTTGTCTTCTTCCGTGGCCATGAGGAGGAGGGAGAGAGGGGCGCGCAGCCCGAGTCTATTTTTCTGCGGGTGTGATGCACCGCGTGCGACTGCGCTGAGTTGGGCTCCGTGTCCCATTGATGGCGGGATGGCAGGAAATTTTGTGCCGCGTGATGGATGGATGAGGGTTCGCTTGCTCCGTGTGCGTTGTGTGGTGGCCGCGGGTTTTTGCCATTTCCCTGGGGCTGCGGGAATGAGCTGGGGGAGATGGTGGTGGATGTCTTCTCCTCCTGCATGGTGGGTGGCTGCTGGCGTTGTGTGTCTTCCTTGCGTGGATGCCGTCTCGTGGTGTGTGAACTGTGCGGCTGGGCCTGCTGCCCTCTCCTCATGTTGTCTGCTCTCTCGCTGTATCCGCTGTGCTCCGTCCCTCTCCCTCCCGTTCCATTCCTTTCCTTTCCGTCGCACCGATCAGCTGACTGACACCAGCGACTCCACTACGGGCGATGATGACTGCGATGGTGACGGTGCGGCTCCGTGTTGGTCCTTGCGCTCTTGTGCTGCTGCTGCTCGTCCGTGTGCGTGACGGCGGCAGGAGACAATAATGGTGATAACAGCCGTCCTCCCAGCCCCGAGCCAGGGAAACCGAATCCTACAAAAACATGCCTGGTGCATTACAGCCATATGGTGGGGAGACCGGTGTGCCACAGACAGAGAGTGGGAGAGACAGCGAGGAGGGTTTGAGAAGTCCAGGACCTTCTTTCCAAAGGAAGCAGGCACAGCCATCACTGGACAGACACGAGTTCCGCCAGAGTCACTGAGTTCGGCTAGCGATAATCCAGAGCCACCAGGCTTGGCAACTCAGTCTCCACACACACACACAAGGTGCGACCGGTATGTCAGATGCACAAAATAAAAGGCGCAGTAAAATACACGAGGCGATGAGAATCATAAGGCACCGATATCAAATCAGAAGATCAAAATGCCAAATAGTACCACCAATAAGACTACAACAACGCTCTGGGTCAGCGGGCCACCTCAACGTGGTGCCAGGGTGCAGTACTCTTTGCTAGGGAGGAAGCTAAGCGCCTGCTGCCCATCCGCTGCCAGCGGAGAGGTGAAAGGCGCCGAACAATCGGGTCGGAAGGGCACCAGATGGAGCCATTTGTAATGGTTGTCCGCTGAGCGGTGTTTTCATCCGCTGCTGAATTCCATCGGCGCTTATCAGCGCTATACATACCGTTTTTGTGCCGTATGTGACGCGCAACGACAAAAGCTACTGCTAAGCGGAGACATTGAGCAGAACCCAGGCCCCATAGCAGTACTCCAGATGAACTTTTCTTGCCTCACGCCGTCAAAACTCGCAACATTAATGGTGCAAGGAGCAGACATAATAGCCATTCAGGAGACTTGGAAGTCGTCAGAGCAGATCGCCAGCATGCATACTGGAGATTATGTGCTCTATGCACAGTCGCGCATCGGCAAGGGAGGCGGTGTGGCGGTACTGGTGCGGAAAACTCTCCGCTCCAAGCGTATACCTCTCACCATCCCCCAGCATGACACCAGCCATGAAGTGGTGGTGGTCCAGGCTGCTCTGGACCAGAACCGTGATCTTATTGTCGCGAGTGCCTATGTGAGACCACCACCGCAAGTAACGCACTCCTTCAGGCGGTTAGTAAACTGCCTTCCAGCCTCGTCGCAGCTCCTGCAGTGTGGGGATTTCAACACGCATCACCCACAGTGGGAGCCATTCTTGGAGACTTCTCCAAGCGAGGTTGCCGCAGCATTTTTAGAACTGTGCACGGATGCGGGACTCACCTTGGTTAACAAACACCCCTGGTGGGATCACGTATGCCCGTGGCACAAGAGAACAATCCTGTATCGATCTGACGTGGTCAAAGCATTTGACTGTGTCGGATTGGTCAGCTTCCGTGTCGCCGCTTAGTGATCATTATATGCTGACATTTACGCCGCATCAGGCATTTAAGGATACCATACCTTCGGCTCCTAGGATATTCCACAGTTGGGGGAAGTGCAAGTGGGATTTATTCGTCAAGGACTTCGACGCACAACATCCGGCATACGACTATAAAAAGCAGTCCACCGGCGTTAAAGCTTTCACGAGAGCGCTTATAACTTCGTATCGACGGCATTGCCCCCGCGGCATGCACAAGGACGGTCCCAGGCTTTGGGACGACACTCTCATGGAGGCAGAGCGGATTGCTGCCGACAGCAAGGCCCGCTATCTGCAGTTACCGACGCCCGACCGTGAGGCAGAAATGCAACGGACAAGGAGTCAATTCTTCCTCCTACTCCGAGAGCGCTTGCGCAACACGTATCCACGTCGCATCAGCAAGTTAAATCCAGGCGAGCCACTCGCATGGAAATACATTTCCGGACGAAAAAAGGCACCACTTCCATCTCCCACATCAATTTTGTTAGGAGATGCTCAACACACTTATGAAACAGCAAGGAGAGCAGCGAATGCTCTCAATCGCATCTTTCTTCCACTTCACCCCTCTCATAAGGCAGTCAGGTTTTCCAAAGGCATCAACAGACGGAACACATCCTTCAACATTAATGCTTCTTTTATTTTTGGACCACAGAACAGCAACGAGTCTATCTTTACATTTACATCAGGGTTTTGTCACTGCCCTCTTGATGCACCTTTTAATCGTACGGAACTGCTTGCTGCGCTACGTACTACGCCGTATGGCAAGGCCCCCGGACCGGATGAAGTCTGCAGTGAGGCACTGCGACATATTTCGTCAAAGGGCCTCCGATTCCTTCTTCGTTGCATTAACCGCAGCTGGACGACCGGTACGATCCCGGCTGAGTGGGGACGCGCTACCATCGTTCCACTCTTAAAACCCGGCAAGTCGCCGGAACTGCTTGAGTCATATCGACCCATCAGCCTTACTTCCATTGTGAGTAAGGTTGCTGAGAAAATGGTACTGAAGAGATTGCTTTGGGTGTGGACGCCGCACCCCCACCAGTATGCATATCGTAGTATGCGTACTACGACGATGCAGCTGGCACACCTGACACACGAAGTGGAGCATAATAGAAATCAATATTTCCAAGTGAGCCTTCCCAAGAAGAGCGGTATTGGCAATCAACTCCACTACAGACCCCATCGGACTCTGCTGGTGTTGGTTGACTTCAGCAAGGCCTTTGACTCCATAGACCATCGAGTCCTCAGTCGCTTGCTGGCTAATATTCCGGGGGTGAATTGTAGAAGGTGGCTTAGAAAATTTCTATGTGGTCGCTACGCGAGGACACGAGTTGGTCACAGACACGGCGATCGGCGTCCCATGCTGCGAGGAGTTCCTCAGGGGTCCGTGCTGGGACCATATTTGTTCTCCCTTTACGTACACCCACTTCTCAATCTGCTGAACAGCTTTGCGGGTGTCACAGCAGACATGTATGCGGACGACCTCTCTATTATCGTTAAGGGGCAGTCCCGGGAAGACGCCATTCCCACTGCCAACATGGTTCTTAAAAAGCTGCATGCGTGGAGTCAGGAAAATGGCCTGGCCATCAATCCGTCAAAGTGTGAAGCTGCTTGGTTCACACTTTCCACGCACACGGAGTCAGATTGTGATCGTGAAGGAAAGTGGCCCCTGGTAGTGGCTGGATGTCAAATCCCAGTCATGACCATGGGGGCATCGCGAACTACGAAGCTTCTCGGCATGGATCTCGATCCGCGACTGACGCTAAATGTGGCGGCCTCCAAGCAATGCGCTGCCACTTTGCAACGGATATCGCAGCTACGCTGCATAGCGCACAAAGAGGCGGGACCATCTCCACATGACCTACGCACGTTCATCATCGGATACGGTGCTTCCAAATTACGCTATGGCAGCGAGCTCATATCGGCAGTAGCAACGGATTCAGCGAAGAATGAGATGCAGAAAACGTACGCAACTCTGGCACGCATTGTCAGCGGAGTTCCGAGCACTGTCGACCCGGAATCCGCACTGCTGGAGGCTAATATGCCGCCGCTCCACGTCCTCTGCCTGCGCGCACGGCTCTCCATATTTGAGAACACACGCGCGTGTCAGATGGACTGGATGCGGAGACCCCCGCCTGAGCCACCGCCTCGCGCTGGTTTCCGCATCTCGCCATTATCTCGGGACGAGCTATATGCCTTCGTAGACGCATACACAAAGGACTATGGCATCACCGAGAGCTCACCACGCGAAGAGCGGTTCTTTCGCAGCTCCATTCCTCCCTGGTTTGCGGCCTCCGCACACCGGGTCACCATCGGTGTGGAACTTCCGATAGACCTCTCAATAACTGACGAAGAAGAGCTGATACGGGAAAGGCGCAGAGTCAGCGAAGAGGCTCTGGCGCTGCACAGCCATCGTTCGTGGATACTTGCGACGGATGGCGGTGTCGACGTTCCCAAGTCAGCAGGGGTTGGAATACTGCTTTCATCCCTCAACTCATCGGAGATAATAGAAAAGGCCAGCATAAACTGCGGTGCACGTCCATGCAGCTACAGGACGGAATCCCGTGCGCTGCTTCTAGCCCTAGAGAAGCTGATGATCCCTCGTATCCAGTACAGGCATAAAACCCTGCTTGTGGTTACGGACAGTCATTCTCTTCTAGCGGCTCTAAACAAGGGCCCGCTCAGTCAGACAGACTGGACGGAGGATCAGATCTGGCAGCGTCTCTTGACACTGACGCGTGCTGGCTGGTCAGTGCACCTGCAGTTTTGTTACGGACATTGTGGAGTACATGCTAACGAGCTTGCAGATCAGTATGCGAAGCAGACTATGGCAACCGGACAATACACGGAGCACGGAATAGCACCTTTATGGCATACGGATCTGCTGACATGTTTTACTACCCAGCTCACCAACAAGTGGCGTAGTACCATTCGTCAAGACACTCATCGCTACTTGCTTTGCGGCACAAGGCCATCCGATCTCAGCGGTAAGGACCTGATCACTCAGGAAGTTCTTCACCGTCAGGAACTGGTTCACCTCGCAAGGGCAAGGTGCGGGGAATCTGAGCTCTGGGGCCGACTATGCTGGGCCGTGAGAGATTGCACGAACCAATGCCGATTCTGCAACATCTCACCGGCACAGTCTGCATACATGCGCTCTAACAACGATCCAACTGCACCGGGGACGGACACTGTTCCCCCGTCGGCGAGGGAGGAAGACGTCTCTCCAGTAAGGAGACGGACCCTCACACGCCGTCGGAAGGAGAAATGTCCGCACTGTGATTCTATATTGACGGGATTCTCGGGTCTCGTCAGTCACTGTCGGTCATTTCATTCGGAACATCCTCCACCGCTTCCCGAGCTCAAATGTGATTTCTGTGACATGGTTTTCCCCACACGGAGAAGCACCGCACAGCACAGAAGTCGCTGCGCACACAACCCAGACGCCACACGGCATCCAAACAGCAGTGCCAGGAGTCGATCTCTGCTGCCGCAGGATCAGCCAGCCTCCACAAGCACGCCGATTGGCTCGCAGGAAACCTTGCACCATCTGCTTCTAGAATGTCCAGGCACCTTGGCTGTGCGCCGACGGCTGGGCATTGAACAGGACCTTCGCCTCGGAGAGTTCTCTTAATGGCAGCTGCTTCATAGCAGGAAACTCATTTTGCTGCTCGACC
Source organism: Trypanosoma cruzi (assembly GCF_000209065.1). NCBI lineage: Eukaryota > Euglenozoa > Kinetoplastea > Trypanosomatida > Trypanosomatidae > Trypanosoma > Trypanosoma cruzi. Next base: position 169,190 of record NW_001849548.1, read on the forward strand.
ACCTCTTCGGCACCCAGATGGCATTGTATAGCTAGACGCGCTGGTAAGAGTAGGAAAAAAATATAATGACCTCATGACGTCCAATACCACCGATGTGTACGGGCGATGGGACTGTATCCATGGTCCTTGAGCACACTCCCCGCCACTAAGAAGCCCACAAACAGCGGTGCGTGAAGCAGCGCCACACAGACCACATCTTCTTTAAACAAGAAGATCTAAGAGAGCAGAGTAATCTTTTTTGAAGGTGACATGTCCTTGCCGACAGTGAGCAGCGGCGAACGTATCACCTCGTGGGTGGAAACACCACTGCTGCCTCTGTTTTTGGGACTGTGTGTGGTTGTGGCAGTGTTCTGAGCCACGGAGTGTGGCGTTGCGACTTCTCACGGAGAATATGTGCCGCGTTCCCTGCGGGCTTTCTTTTTTTGGTGTTCTTTTTAATGTTGTTTACATGGAACAATGGGAGTACCTTTTTCTTTTGTTTTACTTAATGGTCGGTTGCTGCGCACCGTCATGAGCGAATTGTTTTCCCTCTTGATTACTTCTGTTGCCCACACGCGGTACAGGCCCCACGGCTGTGCGCTCCACGGAGGACACAAAAGGAGGAGTGGAGAGACAGGCCGGATGCCGCATGAAATGTGTGGGATGTTGTGTGGGCTTGTGGAACAGTAATAATTTTTTCCTTGTGCAGGTACTGTACGCATGTACATATAAACACAGTCCTGCATTACTGCATGGCGTATGAAATGATGATCCTGCTGAAGTGTATTTTTTTTGAGGAGGAGACTCCTGTTGGGCACTCAACTACTCTTTTTGTTTTGGTATTGCTTTTTTACTTCTGGTGTGCGGGTCAGTGTGCGTTCCTCTGCAGGGCTGCTGCCGTTGTTTACGGTGCGTGTTACTTTGTGATTTGTTTTTCCTTTTGCCTTTCACTCTGCGTTGACGTGTTGTTAGTTTGTGCTGAAGGCTACACGCAAGTGACAGGAGTGATGGCGATGATGATGACTGGCCGTGTGCTGCTGGTGTGTGCCCTCTGCGTGCTGTGGTGCGGTGCCGGCGGGGTTTATGCGAGGAACCCTGACAACAATTCACTGGGCGGCTACATGGCGTCGAGAGGGTTTGGAAGGAATACGTCGTTTTTGTCAAACGGATCTATTAAAAACTTATCCACACCGCTTTTGCTGTCAGCATCGTTTATCTCTGCTATGCAAGCCGAAGCTCGTGAAGGAAAAGTTTCTTCTGCAAGGGTTACTGATTCACATTTAAGTGGAGCCACGGGTCTTGTTCCTGCTTTTTCCGATCTTGGTGCCTCCAGTCCCCGTCCCACTGTTCCCGGTCATGGTGCTGCTGTTCCTGTCCCTGGTTCTGTTCGTGGTCCTGATGCTCCTATTCCTGGTGTTGCTGTTCCCAGTCCAGGTCCTTCTGGTCCCGGTCTTCGTGCTGCTGGTCATGGTCTTGGAGCTTCTGTTCCCAGTCCTGCTGTTCCCGGTGCTGCTGCTGCTATTCCTGGACATGGTCCTGCTGGTCCCGATCATGTTCCTGGTGCTATTCCCGGTCATGGTCCTGCTGTTCCGGTTCCTGGCCCTGGTCCTGTTCCTGGTCCTGCTGTTCCTGGCCCTGGTTCTGTTCGTGGTCCTGATGCTCCTATTCCTGGTGTTGCTGTTCCCAGTCCAGGTCCTTCTGGTCCCGGTCTTCGTGCTGCTGGTCATGGTCTTGGAGCTTCTGTTCCCAGTCCTGCTGTTTCCGGTGTTGGTGCTGCTATTCCTGGTCATGGTCCTGCCGCTCATGGTCATGGTCCTGGTGCTATTCCCGGTCATGGTCCTGTTCGTGTTCCTGACGCTATTCCTGGTGCTTCTGTTCCCGGTAATGGCCCGGTTGTTCCCGGTCCTGCTTTTTCCGGTCTTGATGCTGCTGGTCATGGTCGTGATGCTGCTATTCCTGGTCCTGGTTCTGCTCGTGGTCCTGCTCTTTCCGGTCTTGGTGCTGCTGGTCCCGGTCATGTTCCCGTTGGTCCCGATCATGGTCCTGCTATTCCCGGTCATGGTCCTGCTGGTCCCGGTGCTGGCCATTCTGTTGGTGGTGGAAGTGAACCTCCGGACTCTCGCTCTGTCGTTACTTCCTCAAGTCAAGGTGGTAATGGAAAAACAGCCCCGGTCAGTGTTTCATCCGATGAGCAGATTGTATCCTCGAAAGAAGTTTCGGCACAAAAGGAAACAGGGAGTCAGGACACCTCTTCGCCCGAAGGACAGCCAACGGTGTCATCCAACACTGAAAAGCAAAGAAACAATTCTGCCTCAGCAGGGGGTCACAGTCTTGGCCACGACGCCGCGGGAGATGAACTCCAAGACTCTTTGGAAGAACAAAAGAAAAATGACCATTCACAAACGAACGAGACAAAAAAATCACCAGGGGACCAAAATACAGAATCCCAAAGCAGTGGAGGAGCACTCTCGGAAGTATCCAACACAACAACGCATGGGATAAAAACTCAAGAGCCAAAGACAAATTCAGCAAATGAGAAGAACTACAGTCAAAACACGGATGCATCCCACTCCACCTCCCCTCTTTTGCTTCTTCTTGTTGTTGCGTGTGCTGCTGCAGCTGCGGTGGTGGCCGCGTGAGAGAGAGTGAGGGAGAGAGAGCCATGCACCGCCCGCACACACACTCGTCCTTCTCTCTCTGTGTGTGTGTCCCCTTGCATGGACTCTCGCCCTCACCTCACCCCACGAGGCACACACAATAATGTGCCCATTGTATATATGCATGCACACCCATGCAGGCCCGTTGGTGCTCTCTTTTGCACGACACGCACCGCTGCCGTCCTGCCTGGCTGCATGGGCGGAGCACCGTAACTGTTTCTGTTTTGTTTTTGTCCTCTTATGATTGTTTTAACTGTTTTTAATTTTTTTTTTGCTGTTTGCTTTAAAATATTTTAAATGTTTTTTTTTTCTGGTTGTGTGATTTTTTCTTAATTTCTTTTTTCTTTCGTTAATTGCTTTTTTTTTTACTTTTTATTGTTCTTTTCTCTCACTTCCTTCATTTTTTTTTTTTTTTTGCTTTGGGGGCAGTCACTATGTACCTCTTTTTCTTTTCTACTCTTCCCCCTTTAATTGTTTGTTGCTGCACTCTTCCTGTGAGGGGTGCCGTGTCTTTCCGCCCAACTGCTCCACTCGCACACCCACCGACACGCTCATGACGACGGCCCTGTGCGCCTCGCCTGCTGCACGCATGAGGAGGGGCCGCGACGAATGGCGTGCTGAGGGAGCCGTGACGTGTGGACGTGCGACGAGGGCCAGTGGGGCGGAGCACACATTTCTTCCCTCTTGTTTTGTTTTCTTTGCGGCCAGGGCTGGCAGACACCCGCAGCGCCACACACACAGCCACACCCTGCCGCCGTGTTTTTCTTTAAGGATTTGTTCTGTTTTTTTGTTTTTGCGGATGGGTTTTTGCTGCCACCGTGCGCGATTGTTGATGTCGGGGCCGTGCCGCATTTGTCGCTGCTCTCCAGTTGTGCCTGTTGCTGTGTTGATGTGCCTTCCTGTGCTCCTCTTCTTTTCTGCTCCTCCAGCACACACACATACTTAGTTGCACAGTGCTCTGCAGGAATGTCTTGGCGACGGTGCCACGATGGCCTTCTCTGGCAATGACAGTCGCTGTGCTCTTGGCACACATCCACACACTCTTTATTATCTCTCTGTGCGAGTGATTGCGGCAGGGCATTGCTGCGGGCGTGATGGGGACCACGACGGCGTCACCCCTCGAGAAGGTCCCACGCTCTGTCGGTTGTGGAGCGGCGAGGCGGTTTGCCTGCAGCCCGACTGACAACCGAACAGTCGTTTCATCGCGGTCACTTTGCCGGCATCACCCGCTGCGGTGGTGTCCACAAGAGCCGCACCTCAGAATTTTAGGCGGTTCTCCCTCAGGATTGCCTCTGCTGCTCGACTGGCGCAGCACCGGCGCGAAATGGCTCTTCTGCAGGAGTGCAGGCACCAGAGTGCCCCAGCGACGAGGCTCATTGTCTGCATTGACTTCCACCAGGGCATTGCAGTGGGCGTGCCGGTGAAGTGGCCCTCGTGGTGCGCCACACATTTCCGTGCGGGCGCCTGTCGCTGCTGGAACCAACTGCCTGGAGACCACCGCCTTCCGCGTGTGCCCACCGGCCAGCCCCAGCATTTACGCGGTGAACTTCTGCAGCCTTCCCGGCAACTGCTCACTTTGCGAGCGACATTCGTCGTCTTGGTCCTGCAGCGCCTATTGCGGTTGACCTGAACTCACACCATGAGCTGCGTGACGGTCGCTCACCATCCACGACGGCAGGAGAGGTCCTCGCCACCACCCCAAGCGGCATGGAGATTGAGCTTTCTGACGTCCCGGCACAGGCAACGCGGATCAGCGGCCGCAGCGTCTCATTTACCAATTTGAATGCACAACGCGTACTGCATGTTTTCCACTGGACGTCCACCCGTTTACATGGACTCGGACCAACATCTGCCATCCCACACTGCAGGGACGGAGGACGGCATCCCACGACAGGCAGGCATGCTGCCACAACGGAAACATGTCGCCGTTGCCCTGCGTGAAGCTGACTGTGATGCTTCCACCTCGGCGTGTGAAACACCTCTGGCCGCTGTAATCACATGGTTGGAAATGCACTGAGGCACCGCACGAGTGGCAGCCGTGACAGTCCCACATGTATCACGACGGACGGAATGGAGAAGGCCGAGTCTGTTGCGGCGACAGCCTGCCTCGAGCTGAAGTGCTCCGCAAATGGGAGGACCGCAATCATGCCCTTCGCCGTGTTTTCTCCATGCTGCCAGAGGTCCGTGCGAAACAGCTTGTTTTCTTGTGGAGCCCAGGCCTGTGATGCTCCGAAGCATGGCGGCACCACGTCCCCGCTCCTTGGGATCGGCTGTGCTGCGGTACTCTCGGGACCGCGTCTGTGCTCTGCCTCTGCAGCAGGCACACCCGCTCGTCCGTCACACTGTCCGCGTCGCACTTGCTGCGATCCTCACTGTTGTCCGCACACTTTGTGCTTGCGTGCCCTCTGGTGACTGGCATATGGATTGGCCCTTCACGCCGTGTGCACCTGACTTGGCCGTCCGCGACTGTTTGCGTGGCGTGGCCCCTGGACCCGTCGGCGTATTGAGTGAGTTTCTGCGCCATCTTGCACCCGCTACCCTTTGCTTGCACAGAACGATAATCAATACCTCCCTCGCTGACGGCAGCCCAGCGAAGTTGCTGGGAAAAGAGGGACACCACTCGCATCCACAGACACGGGAAGGACTGGTCCACCGCCGCCTGTGAGTGAAAAAAGAGTCACGAGTGCTGAGCGAGCGCATTAGCGTGGAGTGCGGGCGTCGCAGGGACGGCGTCCCGCGCTGCACCGTCGCCGTCACCGCTCTCTCGCCGTCCCGATCGGCATCTCAACTGCATTAGACACCGTTGACGATGGGCGAGTGCTGGCTGTGCTCGACGGGCTACCGCGCCTGGGCCGTCGCACCCAACGCTGGTGGCGCAATCACCTGCGAGGCGGCTGTGTTTGGGTGTGTGCTCGCCGAGAATATTCCTGACTGCGGCTCGCCTCAGCCGTGGCAGCCCAATGCGGCTTCCTTGGACCGCAGCTCCTACTCCACCGCGTGGGTGGTCTGTTGCGCTGCCTGTACAGCATTCACTTTGCGTCGGCGTTCATTCACGCTGACGGCCGCACGCTTGTTGCCTTGGGCGCGGACATCCGTGCCTGTGCTGCGGCAATGCCAACTGCCGTGTCCCTTGTGGCCACATGGGCTGCCGAGCACAGCCTGAAGATCAACGCGGACAGGAGCGGGGCCGCTCTGTTCTGCATCGTTTCACACCGACAGTCCGACGAGGAGACGGCCGACCATCGTCTGGGCGATGGGAATCCACGCGTCAAGTCCCACCCGGTGAGTCTTCTCGGCAATGCGATTGATCGACACCTCAATTTTGGTTTGCACGTCACCGTTGCTGCAAGGCAGACCGTGCCACGCCGCCATCGGCTGCGGCCGGGTGCAGAGGCTGGTGCGTCCCGGCACACCACGCGATACTTTCTGGTTGGGTGCGTCCACAGTGCGTTGCACCACGGCGGCGAGGCGGTCGCACCGTGTCCGGCTCCCATTCACCTCCACGGCCTGGAAGTGCGGCACCGCGACAGCTGCACTGCATCGCTCGGTCCACGCGCATCAAAGAAGGATGCTTGTGTCCACCTGGCCGCCAATCCAGTACCGCTGCGAAGGACCATTGGCGTCGTGCACTCACACAATACGAACGCCTCACACTTCATTGATATATTGAGGACGTGTGTGGCGCAATCTGATTGGAGGCTATGCCGCCGTCCATGCATGGGAAAGCGGCGACATCAATCCTGCCTCCGAGAGATGCTGCTATTAATGGATTGCGCCGCGTATGTAATATTATTGGGATACCACATAACCACAATCGTGCTCCTCCTATTCAACATCGAATTTTCCTCTGGGACACTGTGAGCTGCAATAAAGTGGAATTTATCAGCCACGCCTTGCCCAAGACGCCTCTGACGACGTCAAGCGCACGGCTATTGACTCTATTTACTCCTCTCTGGGAGGTTTTGATTTTGAATTATGGACAGACGTTTCTTCATCTCTTGCTGAGCTCGCATCTGGATCCGGTGCACTATTGTATGGCTCCACCACGACAAATGATCTCCCTGTGGAGGTCCATAGTGCAGCAGCTGGCAGGCTCGCATACTCATATAGAGCAGAGTGCCTTGACACTGAAAATGGCATTAGACATCTCATAACTTTTTGTCTGGAAACATCCCAATCGCCCACACGAATCCTGGTGGCTACGGAATTCCCGTCGAGAATTGAGGCACTCCGCGTCGTCCCACTGGCCGTGCGAGACTACGTCACTGAAGAGAGTTGGATTATGCTGCTCTACTTGATACAGCGAGGTCACTCTGTAGACTTCATGTTCTCTCTATCGCACTGCGGTATCCCACGCAATGAGGCCGCCGACGAACAAGCCATGATTGCACGATCCCTCCCGCAGGAAGACAGCCCAATCTGGCACGTGGACTTTTTTACAGCCTTCATGAGGTTATACTGGAGGGATGCCCAGAAGAAAAAGAAGGCGCGTACACCGCATGGCAGGCACCTGTCGGTGTGGCGGGGACTCTATTCCTGTCACGACTTGGGCATCGTGCCCCGAGTGACGGCTCTGCGCACAGGCACGGTGCGGCTCCTGCCCACTCCTCGACATGCCTGCGCGTGCCCTTCGTATCACAAATAACCCTCTGTGTCGGTGGTGCCGTCCCTCCCTCACTGAGGAGACCGGCCCGCCGCTGCCTCCGCCAGAACCTCTTCCCGACGTGGGCACCGCAACTCCTTGCCGACCAGCGAGCGGCGGATTGACGTCCTCCTGCCCAACCTGCGGCATAATGCGCTCGTCCGTCCACAGTATGAGGGCACATGCCGGACGTGCTCAGCCTGGCGTTCCAATGGTTTGAGAGGCCTAGGATGCGGACGTCACAATGGTGCCACCGTCTTCTTAACAGGTGCCTCGCGCACAGGTCGCCACCGAAGTCGCTAAGCATGCCAGCAGGCAAGGCACGCAGGAAGCACAACCGCGGGTACTCAAGATGGACCACGAAAGAATTCGCTTCATCCACTGCAGAAATGCCCCCGTCGTTGGTAATATGGACTGCGACTGTTTTGGAGTACCCCAGCCCGCACGACGGCACGTTTCGGACGGAATGCTCGCCACTTTTGTACGGACGGCCCTTGCGTTACTCACTCGTTATTGTAACAGCATACAGCGAAAACAAGATAACAAGTTGCTTTTGCGATGAATATTGGCTGCACTTGCCGTGGACCAACGATCCACGTGGTTGACGGGGATATCCCTTTTTAGTGTTACTTTGCTTTTGTGTTGCTGTGCGCGCTGCACCTCCTCTTGTGTGTGTGCGTACCCTCCGTGAGGGGTGCCGACACGACGGACCGCTCTCGCCGTGTTTGCATGCGGTGGAGCCTTGTGTGCCGCTCCTGTTTGCTTCTCCCTCTTCCATCTGTGTGTTGGTGTTGCGGCAGGGCTGTGTGTGTGTGTGTGCCTGCTGCCGTGGATTGGAGTGTGTGTGTGGTGCGTGGTGTGCGGCGTACGGTGCATGCCTGGCTGCTGCCCTCTCCTCATGTGGTGTGCCCTCTGTGTGTGTCTGCCGCACCTCTCGTCTCCCCTGTTGCTCTCCATTTCCCTCACCGTGCAGATCAGCTCCACACCACTGAACGACCACACTCACGATGATGATGACGTGCCGTCTGCTGTGCGCCCTGTTGGTGCTCGCCCTGTGCTGCTGACCGTACGTATGCGCGGCAGGGAGTGGAGATAAAACTGGTGAACCTGGAGAAACTCCAACGCCCCAGGATTCAGTGGTTTCAAACGATTCCGACAATAGATGAGCAAAAGGCACGGAAATTAATGGACAGACTTCAGATAAGGAGGCCGGTTCGTCAGAGAGACCACAGAAGACCGTCTCTGCTCCGGCAACTTCATCTCCGACAGGTGCAGGAGAAGAAGGACCAAGTAGGGTACCCACTTTGCAAGATGGAAGAGATGCGTCTGGTCAGCCAGGGGCATTAGAAGAAAATATCATTTCACCAGGATCAACAGGTGATTCCGATAATTCAGATGTAAATAATCGGGAGCATAATAAAGAAGTGGCGCTAACTGGTGAAGAGGTTAAGGAACAGGCACCAACCACGACAACCACAACTACAACAACGACCACCACCACTGCGCCAGAGGCACCAAGTACTACAACTACAGATGCGCCAACTACGACGACTTCCCGCGCACTGTCACGTCTTCGCGAAATCGACGGCAGCCTCAGCAGCTCTGCGTGGGTGTGTGCCCCGCTGGTGCTCGCCGTATCCGCGCTGGCGTACACCACTGTGGGCTGAAGAGGTGTGTGCGGGCTGTGCGTGCCAGCAGTCAGATACGGGGATTTGTGCGCGCGTCCACTGTGGTCCGATGTAAATAAATAATAGAAAATAATGATTGTGTTTTGCTTCATTTGCTTTCGCTGCCCTGCTGTGTACTCTGCATTGCTTCTCGCATCCGTCACGTTGAACGCGTCCCAGACAAACTCATATGCACGAGACGCACACGACAGTTTACGTGGACGCACTGTTGAGGATGGGTGCATGCGTGCTGGAGCCATTTGGGCGCAGATTTTTTTTTTGTTTTTACTGTTTTATTGTATTGCTGCTTGTTTTTTTGTGTGTGTGTTTTGATTCTTGTTGAACCGCGTCCACCTAATTGTTGTTGTGGTGGTGCGTGACTCTCATTGCTGAATGGGACGTTGCGTGATTATGTGACTTTTCTCTCCTTTTTGCTTTCACTCTGCGTTGACGTGTTGTTATTTTGTGCTGAAGGCTACACGCAAGTGGCAGGAGTGATGGCGATAATGATGGCTGGCCGTGTGCTGCTGGTGTGTGCCCTCTGCGTGCTGTGCTGTGGTGCGGTATTGATGGAGTTGCTGAGACCGAGGAACCTGGAATTGGAGTAGTGCCCGGTGTGGGTAAGTATTTGGTTGTGGAATGGCGCTCTCAGCTGCGGAGGGAATGCGCGGAGGAGGTCAGCAGGAGGACAGGAGACCGTGCGAATGCGTCCGCCGTGGAGGACTGCGTGCATGAGGGAATGGAAAGTTTACATGCTGTTGTGGATGGCCGCAGTCGTTGGAGACGTCAGCGTCCTGCCGTTGCTGCTCCTCCTCCTGCTGAAGATAGTGGAGACAGGGAAGCCAGCACGGTGGAAGTTGACAGGACAAAGATTAAAGAGGCTTCGCCGTCCGAAGATGAAAATGAATTATTGGGGGATTCAAGAGAAGCATTAAACGGCAAAACAACAGAAATTCAAAAGAAGTTACTGCATTCTGAAACTGCTATCGTGCCGCCTCAAAAAGGAACTTCAGTTCCAGGACATGGAGACGAGAAAAAGACAGCGAACCAAGAAGAAGGAGACGATGGAAAAAAAAAGGCGGCAGAAGAAGACGAGACAGAAGAGGGAGAAGAAGAAGATGAAGCTGAAAGTGCAGAAGAGGAAGAGGCTGCAGAAGAACACGAAGATGAAAGAGAGGAGGAGAAAGAGGTAGAAGACAAAGAAGATAAAGAAAAAGAAGAAGGTGAGAAAAACACAAAGAACGAAGAAGACAAGTATGGGGTGGAAGAAAATGAAGAGGATAAAGAAAAGGATGATGACAACACCTCAGAGGGGATGCCGGCTGGCGGTCAAGAGAAAAGAAATTCAGCTTCAGGTCCGGAAGGAGCACCGAATAAGACGAATACCGAAGGCACTCAAAAGGCTGGCGACAGTGACGGCAGCACCGCGGTCTCCCACACCACCTCCCCTCTTTTGCTTCTTCTTGTTGTTGCGTGTGCGGCTGCTGCTGCGGTGGTGGCCGCGTGAGAGTGAGGGAGAGAGAGCCGTGCACCGCCCGCACACACACTCGTCCTTCTCTCTCTGTGTGTGTGTCCCCTTGCATGGACTCTCGCCCTCACCTCACCCCACGAGGCACACACAATAATGTGCCCATTGTATATATGCATGCACACCCATGCAGGCCCGTTGGTGCTCTCTTTTGCACGACACGCACCGCTGCCGTCCTGCCTGGCTGCGTGGGCGGAGCACCGTAACTGTTTCTGTTTTGTTTTTATTGCGTTGAGTGGGCGACCTCTCTCTCTCTCCCTCTGTGTGTGTGTTTTGCTTTACGGGAGTAATGAGAGTGTGTGTGCGCTGGTCGTCCCACGCTTCGGCTTTTTGTTTTGTTTTCCTTTTTGATTTTGTGGTTGAGTGCACCCATTCCGCGGCTGTGTGTGTGTGCGATGATATGAGTAATTTGCGTGTGTGCTATCTGCCTCTCTCTGCCGTTGCTTTCTTCAGACTCTCTTGTGGCGTACAGCTGCTCTGCATGTATAGGCGCTGACAAACACACACACACACGCCGTGTTGCACACAATTTGGCTGTGGTGGCATTTGCGGGGATGGAGGGTGTGAGCTCACCGTGCGTCCCTTGGACTTGCTGCGGTTGTGGCGTTGGCGACGTGTAGCAGTTGACTGATGCGGTGTGTCATTGAGGGTGTCTGGGATAAGTGCGCATGGATTCTTGCCCAGCATCTGCACGTGCCGAAGTGTTTCTCTCGCTGTACATGCACCCACGAAGGATTCTCCGGCTGTGCGGGGCGATGTGCGATGGATAGTTCGGGGAGAGACAACAGTAAAACGACTGGCGGCAGTGCGTGTGGGCGTTGCTCTGTGTGCGCTGACGCGTGGAGGAAGCACCCGTTGTGGCTTTTACTGCTGGTGGCAGTCGCTGTGTGTTCCCGGTGCACTGTTCTTCCTTCTCGTTCCGTGTGTCTGTGTGCGTGAGTTGTTGTTGTTGGGAGTGACTGCGGCGGGGATGATGGTGCCACTCACTGTGGATGGGTGACGGTGTTCACTGTTTCACTCCTTTTCCTCTTCTCTTTCTTTCTCACACAAAGAAGGAAAGGAAGTAAGGCTAAACGCTAATCGCTACTGTGAAATTCGAAGGCTTTGAAAGGACCAACAGCACACACGCCGCCCACACACACATATTTGTATGCTCTCACGTGTTGCTGCAGTGAAGGCACCCCGCACACACAACCGTCGCCGCATGACCGGATCCAGCGGGAGGAGGAGGGAAGGAAGAGAGAGTGAGCCGCAGAGGCCCAACATGTCCCGGCATCCCTTCTACTCTGCACTGATGCTCCTCGTCGTGATGATGTGCTGTAACACTGTTGAGGCTCAGCAAACCAGTGAGGAGAATTCGCCAGCACCGATACCTCCACCAAAAACATATTTTGATTGGGGAGATGTGAAGGATGATAAGGAAACAGTGATTTCTCTCCGTGTTCCCAGTCTTGTTGGGATGAATGGTGATGTGTTTGCCGTTGCTGAGGCGCAGTGCAAAGGAAAGAATGGTAATGAAGAAGATTTCACTGGGATTGCCTCGGAGCTCCTGAAGTTGTCTGATGAACAAAAAAAAGTGGAGTTGGACAAAACTAAACTGAGGACACAAGTACTGTTGGAATGTACTGCCGATAAAGAGAAATGTGCCTCCCAAAACGCTGCTCTGGAAGGTGCTTCCGCAGGCCCAAAGAAAAAAGTACATGTGAGCCAGCCGACAACAGTTGTGAAGGAAAATGAAATTTACATGCTTGTTGGGAAATGCAGCCAGACAGCCGTTGGTCCTCTGAAGAATGATGCCGAGGACTGCCGACTTTTGCTGGCGAAGGGGAATGTCAGTGGTGAGAGCAGTAACAAAAGAATTTATTGGAATGGGATTGACGATCTTCAGAGCACTTATAACATCCAGCAAGAGGCCTTGACAGCACTGCTTGGAGGCGGTGGATCGGGTGTTCACACGGAGGACGGTACGCTTGTGTTCCCAGTGGAAGGCACAAAGAAGGGTGAATCAAATGACGGAAAGACCGTCTCACTGCTCATATACAACTCGAAGGATACTACTGAGATTTGGAAGTTATCGAAGGAGATTCCTGACGGTGGCTGCAGTGATCCCTCCGTCGTGGAGTGGAGGAAGAAGGACAAAAAACTCATGATGATGACTGCGTGTGGTGATGGCCGCCGCAGGGTGTACGAGTCCGCTGACAAGGGGGAGTCGTGGACGGAGGCGCTCGGGACACTCTCGCGCGTGTGGGGCAACAAACAGGGCGAAGGAGTGAAGGCCGTTAGAAGCGGGTTCATCACAGCAAAGATTGGCGGTGATGAAAATAACAGAAATGTGATGCTTGTTACTCTGCCGGTTTATCCCGAGAAGGACGGTAAAAAAGAAAAAGGTGAACTCCATCTTTGGCTGACGGACAACACGCACATTGTTGATATTGGGCCGGTATCCGATGATGACGCTGCTGCCAGCTCCCTGTTGTACAGAAGTGCTGGAAGTGGAACTGATAAGGAGGAGTTGATTGCACTGTACGAGAAGAAGAACGGTGAGGAATCATCACCCGGTATGGTCTCTGTGCTTCTGACCGAGCAGCTGAAGCGTGTGAAGGATGTGCTGGCGACGTGGAAGAAAGTGGACGAAACTGTCTCCAAGCTGTGCCCCTCAAGTGCTGTGGAGAATCCCTCACCTGGCAATGCCTGCAGCACTACTGTTAAGATCACGGATGGGCTGGTTGGCTTCCTGTCCGGCAACTTCTCTGATGACACATGGAGGGACGAGTACCTCGGAGTGAACGCCACAGTGAAGAACAATGAAGGGGGTAATAAGGCAGCATTGCATGAAGGCAGTGTGAAGTTTACGGGAGCGTGGGCGGAGTGGCCCGTTGGCAGTCAGGGGCAGAATCAGCTGTACCACTTTGCGAACTACAACTTCACTCTTGTGGCGACGGTGTCCATCCACGGTGTGCCGCAGGAGGGTCCTATTCCTTTGATGGGTGTGCAGATGAATGACAGCGGGAAGACTGTACTTCTGGGACTGTCGTACAACAAAGAAAGGAAGTGGCAGGTGCTGTGCGGTGACGGAACCTCTACTGAGCTCAGCAGCGGCTGGGAGAAAGAGACACAGTACCAAGTGGTGCTTATGCTACGGAACGGCACCCAGGGCTCCGTTTATGTTGATGGTCATCGTGTGGGTGGGGATGTGTCGTGTGCATTGGGAAATAAGGATTCAAAAGAGATCTCCCACTTCTACATTGGAGGGGATGGAGAAAACGCAGACAACAAAGAAGGCGTGTCTGTGACTGTGACTAACGTCCTGCTGTACAACCGCCCGTTGGATGACACTGAGATCGCCGCCCTCAACCCGAATAAAGCTTCTACTCCACCTGCGGTGAATGAGCCTTCTCAGGGAACCGTGATTAAGACTTCTCCTGGTGGTCAAGGAAAGGAGGGACAGAGACAGTTGTTGGGGAGCAGTGATGTGAACGGTGTATCCGCTTCAACAGTGTCCAGTGCCACGACTTCCTCAGGAGACGAGGGGCCTGCAACCCCGTTGGCGTCAGAAGAATCTTTCGATGGAACTCAAAATGTGGGTGGCGATTCTTTTTCTGATGGCGACGCAACGGTGGAGACGGTGGGAGGAACTAATGGGCAGGGGGAGGACATCCATGCACGGGACAAGGAAGCAAAGGCTGCGGCACTCAACAGCAGCCTCGGAAATGTGTCGCAGGGGAATAACAGCGATGCCGGCACTGTAAGTGGGAGCGGACTGCTGCCACTTCTTCTTCTGCTTCTGTTGGGACTGTGGGGGTTCGCGGCTCTGTGAGGATTGACTGGCTGCCGCGTGGGACACTTGCGACCTCCCCTGCACCGACACACACGGTAATTAATTTATTTTCTTTAATAACTTTTTTTTCGCTTTTACCTGTTTGCTTTTTTGTGTGTTTTTATTTTTATTTTTTTTTTTTTGCTTTTGGGGCAATCACGATGGAATTTGTTTTTTCCTTTCTACTCTTCCCTCTTTTAATTGTTTGTTGCTGCACTCTTCCTGCGAGGGGTGCCGTGTGTTTCCCGCCCAACTGCTCCACTCGCACACCCACCGACACGCTCATGACGACGGCCCTGTGCGCCTCGCCTGCTGCACGCATGAGGAGGGGCCGCGACGAACGGCGCGCTGCGGGAGCCGTGATGTGTGGGCGTGCGACGAGGGCCTGTGGGGCGGAGCACACATTTCTTCCCTCTTGTTTTGTTTTCTTTGCGGCCAGGGCGGGCAGACACCCGCAGCGCCACACACACAGCCACACCCTGCCGCCGTGTTTTTCTTTAAGGATTTGTTTTGCTTTGCGTGTTTATTTCATGCGGTGGCGCACCCTTCGGTGTCGGCCTCGTGAGCATTTCTCTCCCCTCCGATGATTTCTTTTCTTTTGCTGCGCTCACTCTCCCGATGGAGTGGCGCGACTCCCGTCATGTCTGCGTGCTTCTCTCAGTCCCCACACACACGAGTGACTGTGCTCTGCGGGCCGCACTCACGCGCCGATGAGAGGGCTGAGGGGAGCAGCAACACGCAGATGACCCCATGAAATATAAACGATGTGCGGACACGCAGAGGGTCGGACGGTCGAAGCACACGCAAACATCTTTTTAATTTTCTTTTGCGGGCAAAATACATACAGACAGTTTGGTGCGGCCACACGGCAGCCAGGCGATTTTTTTCTTATTTTAAATTTGTGTGGAGCAGCAATGGACGATTTCTTTTCATTTATAATTATTTTGTGTGGTGGGGTTTACGTAAGACGAAGGGGACGGTTTTGTTTTCAATAAATATTGTGTGAATTGCCGCTGCTTGGGCTGCAGTGCAGTCATGAGTTTGAGCGGTCTTCTTCTTGTTGTTTCCGTTATGCGTCTCCGCTGTACATTTTTGTGCGTCCCTCCACATACTCTGCTCCCTCTTTTCCACGTCTTTGCTTTGTGTTGCTGCAGGCACACACAACCACATGCTCGCACAAGACGCACATTTCATTTGATTTGGATGCTTCTTTTGTAGCGTGTGCTGGCGGTTGCGTGTGGTGGCTGATTCCTCCGTGGGCATGAAGGGAAGGAAGGAGAGGGAGCGCGCACCGTGAGTCACTCTTTCTGCGACTGCTGTGGAGGGCCGCATCCTTTCGGTGTGCGCTCCTCCGCCGTTGTGCCGTGCGTTTGCGCGTGTCATTTGTTGTGCGCGTGTGCGTGCTGGGCATGTTGTTTTGGACCGTTGGGCGGCTGCCATATGTCTATGGCGGATTGTGTGAGCGGGAACGTGCGGATGGGGGTCAGGGCGCATGGAATGAAGGAATGGCGTGGGGAAGGGGGAATTTGATTTGGAGGGTATTTGGACCGGATTCATTTGGCTGCGGTGGGCACATGCACGACGGATGTGTTTCCGCATAATGGGGGAGGATGCGACAGGGTTTTCCGAAGTGGCCCGTCAATGCAATTCGGGTTTTGTAGCACTGGGGCACAGTGGTCTTCCTGCAATGGCTGGTGACGGCCTCTAGTGGACCGGTGTATTTATGCTGCTGCTGCTGCTGCTTGAGGAGGCGTAGAAGTGCGATTTGAGGTGGGCGGCGAAAGGGCCACACATCCCGCAGTGACGGTCGTCGTTGGCCCACCGGATGCCTCTGAAGGTTTTGTTGGATGCAACGTCCTTATGCCCGTCTCCGGATGGCGGCATCCCTGATGCAGCCAACGGACGGGGCTGGGAGCGACGGTGAGACGCAAGCACGTGTGGATGTTTGGAGCGGCCGGCGCACCGTACGCTGAGAGCACGGCGCGGTGAGGGCCGGACCTAGAACAGGGATACCGCGTGGGACGTCAATCTTCACTGCGGCGACCGCCACCGAATTCGGATTTGCTCGCACCTTCTGCGGTCCCTCTTCCTCCCCTCACTTCTGTGCCGAGGACTGTGCTGCGGGATCCAGCAGCGCGATGTTTGGCCACAGGAACATGGCTCGAACAAATGATTTGTGGGAGGGGGATGTGCACTGCGACGAGAAGGAAAAAAATGGTTGCGAGACGACCACCACCACAAGACCGGATTGAAGTTGTGTTTTGTCCACTTGCGCGAGAGCGGCCTGCCACCTGGTCGGTTAGGAGGATTATTTATTTTTTTGCGTCGTTGCGCTCTCTTTTTATTCCGCTGCGTTTTCATGCGGACCTGCGAAGGAAGATTTGCAAGAAATTCCTGCGAGGCGTCCGTGCCGTCGTCGGAAAAGCGGATTCCCCTTGAAAAACGCTACTTTTTAAATTTTTTTTGGGCGGGGAGTTCCTGTCGATTCACTGCGACTTTGTTTCGCGTATTTGATGCGTGTGTTTCCGAGCGGTTCGGTCTGTGCTCCCAGCCCACTCGGATGTGGTGTGCGCGTCGACGTGAAGGTGCCTGCCAGCCGTTTTATTGCCTCCCCCGCTGTGGCCGCCGCCGTTGCCTTTCTCCCTCCTGAGGTCCTGCGGC
Organism: Trypanosoma cruzi; assembly: GCF_000209065.1. Taxonomy (NCBI): domain Eukaryota; phylum Euglenozoa; class Kinetoplastea; order Trypanosomatida; family Trypanosomatidae; genus Trypanosoma; species Trypanosoma cruzi. Next base: position 186,141 of record NW_001849548.1, read on the forward strand.
TTCTTGACACGATGTTTTGGAGAAGGCGTTGCCGCTCTTGTCGTCCATGATATTTTGATTCTGGTGTCGCGGTCAGGAGACATTGAACGAGAGGGTTTGCTGCCCTCTTGTTTTGGCTGTCCTCTCTGCCTGACGGTCAGTTACACACAAGCGTGCTGCTCGGCACCTCAGTCGGTGCTGGCGGGTTTGCTCACAGTTGTCGCTGGCAATCGCATGCGCCAACTCTTTTCTGCTCCCTTTCTGTGTCGCATTTTTTTATTGATTGACGGACGCCGTTCTGTCCGGAGTGCCACCTTGATTGGATTGTGTGGGACTGCTCGCCAACACCATCAAACAAAGCAGGCCGACTTCTTCACGTGTTTAATTCCATCTTGCGCGCAGGTATTTTTTTCACATGTTCAGTTGATGTGCACTCAAACAGCGAGGTGTCCGGAACTATGCGTGCGTGGAATTCTTCCTGCCATGTGGACTGCGGGCAACACCGAGAGGCTGCCACTTTGGCCCCGCAGAGTTGTTGTGTCTCTTCACAGGGTTGGCAGGGAAATTCCATGCAGCCTGCTATTGCTGGTGTGCCCCCAAATGTTGTCACTCCATGCGAATAATGTGTTTCAGCGAGTGAGGGTGTTGATTGGGTTTGTGTGCACTCTGATTGTGTTTGCTACTTTGTGCGGGCACGCAATAATTGCTTGGTGGTAAAATGTAGCGGAGCGATGCATGGCTGCGTCTCGCCCATCGTTCACTGCACGGTGGTGTGGTGCACATTGTGGTGTTGACTCTGCGATGTGACTGCGGTCCCCTGCGCGATGATGGTGGTGGGTGGAGGAGAGTGTTGACCCGCGGCGGGACGGTGGGATCGTGCCTCCTTTTCTCTTTGTTCCTTCCCTTTTGTGAAGGTGTGCACTTATTTTTGGTGTCGGTGATGGGGCAAACAAACAGAAAACGTAAATAAAGCAAAATAAAGAAAGGCGATAGTGTGGCGGTGTTGGGGTTGGTTGCACGTTGCGTTGCTGCGGGGGCGGTGGGCCTTGACTGTTTCACCGACAGGCGTTGCAGTGCGGCTGCATGGCGCACCGGTCACCGAGCCGTGCGAATGCCACGCCCAACGCCATTGGGACAGCGGGACGAAACAGCCGCGACTGTCCTTTGGGGCCAGCGGCACCTGCTGGCCGCAGTTTGGCGGTGCGAGTGGGATGCTTCACAGCACGGGTGTTGTGATGGCGCCTCGCCGTGGCATCTCCGGCGATGGTTCCGACGCTGCAACTCGCAGAGGAGTGAAGGGAACGCAGCAACCAAAGTGGACTCTTGAGCAGCACCAACATGAGGCTGAGCGATTTCCTTTGGAATTATGTTGGCGGCAGGGCGGCCGTTGATGAAAGACTACAATGTGACGATGGAGATGTTTGTTCAGGAGCCGGATGATTACGTACAAGACCAGCGGCCTCTTGAAGAAATTCTTAACTTAACTGAGTGCCAAGCGCTGGAGGCCATTACTAAGCCTCTTCACGAAGGTGTGCTCTCTCTCTCGGGCAACGTAGGGAATATGAAGGAAAAGTATACGATTACCCCTCTTGCAAGGGGAAAACCAAACAGAGTACTCACGCAGGTACCGACAGAAGCGAGGCGGGAGGCAGAGGAAAGGCTAAGACGAACGCAAGAAATGAAATTTACCATTTCCCACTAATATCGAAGATGTACTGTTTAAAGGAAGAGCTCGCGTCAATGAAATGAAGCTGAACGACTTTCTTACGAGGGAACTGGACGGCAGGGGCGTTGTGGACACCAATCGGGATGTTTTGCTGGAGGAGTTTTCAAGGACCCCACGAAGTATATCCGTGATAAAGGAGCATTGAACGCAATGCAGGCATCGGATCGTTTTTTGAGTATGAAGCGAGCTGTGAAGGGTGAAGTGATCTTCGACGAGGATATACGCGAGCTTTGCGATAAGGGTGTCAACAATCTACCGGGGTGGTCATTGGCTGCTGCGGAGGTAAAAGCAACTGCTCATAACTCCACCAAACATTTCTTGGATGCAGCTGCCGAGGAGGCGAGGAACCCAACGACGACGAGCGCACCGGAGAAACTGGAGGGATGCTACGAGTCTGTGTACAATGCGAGATGGAGTCATGCGGTGGAACTTCCGGACGGCGTGGAGCGAAATAAAACGGGGACGGGAATGGGGGTGCGTGAGGGGAGGCCAGAACAGTCATGGTCGTACAAGAAAGCTGACGACGCTATCGAAGAGAATGACGCTGTGCAGCAATTCGGTGCAGCACCTCCCGTGTTGATGGTGCTTGCCTCGGAGAAGGGATGGCCGTACTCGTGGAATACGATACAGGATCCTCCTAAGGACGTTTTTGCAAACTGTGCGGAGGATCGAGTGTGGCAGATCGTCAAGGGCGATGTAACCGCGTGGTTCAGCCCTCACGGTGGGACCGACTTTACGCCTAGGCGAAGTGTGTTGATTGGGACGCCCTGGATCGGGAAGTCGATGAATGCCGGCTCGTACCTCCTCTACCAGCTGCTGCACTGCGATGCCGAGAAACTCCAAGTGGTAGTCCACTATTTTGGTGGAGGAGATGCGTACGTGTCTGACAAGACCATCAAGACGGTGACAAGATACAGCGATGAGGAAATGTGCATCTCTGAGTTGAGATGTTTGAGGGGGCACGGGAGGTATGTGTATATTATCTACGGTGTGGCAAAGGAGGGAACGCCGCCACCGGGACATTTTGCGCCTACTTCTGGATGGGGCATGGTTGCGGTGCCATTCCCAAAGGCAGCCAACTACGATGAGTGGGGGAAGCAGCTACAAGCCGCGCGAGTCATCGTGAATTGCCCCGACGAGGTGGATGTGAAGGCGATGTGCGCCTGGATGAGACGTGATGAGACCAAAGAGAAAAAAGCGGAATACTGGAAGGAGGTCAAAAGCACATGTATCTTTTGGGACCGATTCCACGTCACGTCTTTGATGAGGAGGCGTTTAATGGACGCTGTGGAGCGGTGAAGTTTGCATTGCAATCGATCAACGAGGTAACTGTGAAAGAGCACTTTTCACGGGGAGGTGAGTCGCCACGGTGTTCTGAGGATCCGTCCCACAGGCTTGTGAAAGTTGTTTGGGAAATATACGCAGGCGGTGTGATCCTTTTCAATGCACCGATATCTGACTACCTCGAGGAACGGACATTGGAACGCCTCCCAAGTGTAGCAGAATAAAATAGCTTTTGAGGCTGATGTTGGCGTCGAGGGATAATATTTTGCCAATATTTTTTGGATGGTTTGCTTTGGAATCGTTCACGGAGAGTGTCTTTGTCAAGGCAATAGCGACGAAACCCACGGAGTTTGAGCCGCCAACAGGACGTCAAGCAAAGCCCTGCGTTTTGTAGTTGGTCCCTGAACTGCATCCCAAGGGAGATGAGGGTTTGCTGCTGAGTGAATATGAAAAAACGATCCGTAAAATAAAGTACGGGGTGCTGCACAAACCGTGGACCACAAACTTTCCGCTGGTGGACGGCTTTTTTTCTTCATGCAGTTCAATCCAATGAAGCTGGTTGGGCTGCGGATGGCTACGGCGGATGGGCACCACACCACCGCCGGCACTGTGCGGCAGTTCACTGAGTGTCTGGTGGCATATTTTAATGGTTGGGAGGAATTATCCCGAGACATTTCGTGGGAGATGATTTACGTGCAGCACGCAGACAGCACGCCGATGAATGACTGGCAGAGATGTGATGTCGTCAATTCCAATAATGTGAGCGACGATGAAGGCCGCGGAATAGCGGCGTTGTGGAACGGAAAAGGTGCGGCAGTACCAAGTGTCAATATTGAAAGAAGTTTTAGAAAGTGTCGTAGGAGTTTTAAATTTGTGAAGCAAAAGGACTTCGAAGGGAAAATGGAAGAAATAATTGAGGGTAATTGGCGCATTACGTTTATGATGAATTATGTTAGGGAGTAGTTTAACGATTTTTATATTTGTGTGTGACTGCAGGGTCTGGTCAGGGAACGCCTTTCTTCCGAGGGAATCATTGCGGTCAACAGTCTCGCACCACTACAATCAGTTTTTTATTTTATTTTGTTTTTACTTCTGTGAAGGCTCCGTCGTTCCTGGAGGATGATGTGCAACATCAGTGTGCCCATCCGGCTGTTGGTTTTGGTGCAGAACGGGCGGGAGGCGATGCTGTCGTTGTGCCTGCAGGAACTCGAGAGGGTCTATGGGTGGTCCGGACGCCTGGTTGTGAGTCGTCACCCGGAAAACATCGGGTACAGCGCTGCGGTGAAAATCGGGTCACGACTTGCACTCTCGCTGCCGCGCGAGGAAGTGCCTTTTGTTTTTGTGACAAACAGCGACGTAATGTTTACACCCGATCTTCTTCCCAACCTTCTACGCGATGTGCATGAAATGACGAGGCATGATGCCGCTCGCATGGATGAATTGGCGGCGGAAGTGGCGAATGATCCGAGTGGGTACAGTCCTGTTTTGCGACGGGGCTTGAGGGTGCTGCGCTCCACGGTGAACGATGGCCGATTGTCGACGTCTGCGCTGCTGCCTGACCGCATCCGTTATGCTTCTGTGAAGGAGCGTGAAAAGGCGTTTTCGAAGCATTACTGGCATTTTGCGCGTATTAAAAAGCAGTTGTTTTACATCTGTTATGTTGACACGCCTGGCGATCAGTACGGTGGAATATTTTGACGAGAACTTCTACCCAGCTTACGTGGAGGATGTCGACTACAGCTTGCGTCTCCGTTTGCTTGGAATTCAAGAGCGGAATGTTTTATGCGGCAAATTTGTGCATCGCGGCAACTATAATATTCGTTTCTCTAATGAGATGGAGCCACCGGACGCTCTCTGGTACCGTCGCGTCAGGTCTTTGAGTGCGAAGGATGCATATGCCATGATGAAGTGGGGCCCTCAACGGGCGTGCAGTGGCGGGTGCAAGGGGCCATATGACGGCATGGTCCCCGAAGACTTTTGGGTGAAGGATGAGGCACGCATACAGCGCATTCGGGTCTACGGGCATGATGAGGAGCAAGGGGTTCCAAAGGTTGAGTACGACAGGACACTTTTGTACCCTTTCACGACGAAAGGAAGATGAACTGGCGCCAGTCGCAAGTTTTGTGTTTTTATTATTTTATTTTATTTTATTTTTTACTTTAATTATTAAAAGTTTCTTTTTTTATTTATATTTACACAAATGGTATTTAAGCGAGTACGCCATGGGTTTTAAAGAGTGCAACCATATATTTGACATGACAGGGGGAGGGCGCAGCGTCCAAAACTTGGCCGTGTTGCCGAGGGTAGGGGAGGGAGGTAGAAAGTAAGAAACGTGAAGATGATGGATGAGGGAGAAATAAAAGGGGAGGGAAGCAGAAAACAAGCCAAAAATATTATGAGCACAACGCTGTTTCTCACGGCGGGCGATCGACGCCCTCATTGGCTACTAAGTTACCCACTGAAAGTGACACCCGTTTCCGCTGGATATGCTGCGTGCATATCTGTCGGGCTCTTTTTTGTTGGTTTGTTTGTCTCCCGCACATTTATTTCTCCGTGCCGCCTGACCCTCTCGTTTATTATTTCCCTCTCTGTTTTTGTGCGCACCGAGAGAAGGGCTCGGGGACATGAAGTGCGCTCCCCTTCTGTGACATGCCACCAAAAACAGGAGGAGAACAAAAAGAAAAGTGAAGCGGGGAGGGGAACCATCGCCACGCGTCCTTTTCTCCGAGAAGGCTGCTCGCCACGCCACTGAGGCGTGCCGTGTGCTTCACGAGGCCCGCTGGACTCGATTGGGGAGCCGTGAATGATGGTGCGCGTGAGTGTGGCGGATGCGTCCTCCAGGCGTCCCTAGAGGACCCTCTGGCCATTGGGACTGCGTGAAATGCGGGAGTCCGCAGGGATATTTGGCCGTTTTGTTGTATTCTTCCATCCGCCCATCCCAAACCTCAACACGGCGTCTGATCCAACGACTGCGACGGGATCCGTTGCGTATTTCTGAATCTTTTTTGCGTTGCAGCGGCAGGCCTGGTGTGCCCTGCTTGGCAGACACGGTGGACGGGAGTGGGCTGCCGTATCGGGAAAGCGATGGTCACGACGGAGTGTGTTGCGCACTTCGCAATTTGGCGTGTTTGTGGCGATCCTTGCGGATGGTGTGACGGCGCCTGTTTTACTTGCGGGGAGAGAAGCGATGCTTCACGGTGGTGCACACATTGCGTGTGGAGGTTTCTGTTGCTGTTGGTTTGTGAACGTTTTTTTTTTCTTTTGCAGAAACACCACAGAGGGCGGTGTCTGCGGACAGCAGAGAACTGCGAGGAGGGGCATCACACGATTTTTGGCGCGATGAGGCGGCTTCTGTGATTTTACGGTGTTTATTTTCAGGATTGAGAGGCTATCCTTTGCTGGAATGTATTGTGGGAGACCATCCATGTGTTTGATTTTATTAATTAATCCCTTGACATTTGGTGTCTGCCGTGAAACAGATGTTGATGGCCTTTTTATGGCGGCGAGATGCATGTTTATTTATTTTATTGGCGAGTGGGTGAATTGTTTTGCGTTCTGCCACGCGGCTTGTTGCTGACGGCACGTGGCCGCAGGGAGACGTTGTGAGCGCCTCCGACATGAGGTGCGATTGAGCAGTCACCTCCTCCGCTCGCCAGTACACGCTGTTGAGGCGGCGTGATGGTAATGAACCAACTTCCCAGAAAAGCAACGAGAGGACGTTTGCTCTTCCTGCTGCGGTGTACGAGTGGACTCTCCAATCCGTGGGCGAGGTTGCTCTGCGTGCCGTATTTCTTTGAATTCCATGAGTTTTTTACATTGCCATCCACACGCACATGCACGCAGTCTCCCTGTTTGCCCTCCTGTGGGCGGGAGACCGGGATGCAAAGGGAAAATGTGGCCCGTGCCAGCATGTGGTAAATTCTTTCTTGGGAGGGATTGCGACTGTGATGTCCGTCCTGGCAGGCAGGAATGGGATGGGCGAAGAGCAGAGGGCGAGTAACAACGATCCTGTGCGGAGCAATTCGCAGTGAGTAGGGCGGAGTGGTATTTATGTTGGGTTTTAAATGCATTTTTGTCTTTTTCTTATCTGACGATGGAAATAAACTTTGGGTGACGTGTTGTGGATTATTTGCACATGATTCAGCGCGGCAACACCATTTTTGCGGAGAAAATGAATGGCATCGGCGTGAGGCTTGTTTTTTGAGCGCGAGATGGTCGGGGAGGTGCTCAACGCTCCGAGAGGCCCGGAGCAAAGAGGCGCGCACTGCTGCAAGCAGAGGGATGCACGCTCCTGTTGGTGGCGTTGCTGTGGAGCCCTGAAGTGCCTGCAGGGAATTTGTTTTTCCCACCTCATTATTTTGTTGATTGGTGCTTGCCGCGGCCTTTTGAGGCGGGGCGTGAGATGGACCGAGAGAGCGTGTGTCGTGCGGCGGTGCTGTGATTTGGTGCTGCCCACGTTTGTGCAGATAATTTCGTTTGTGTCCGCGTTCTTGCCGCGGCGGTGCACCGGGAGCGTGTGACTGATCACTGTATCACTTGCGGACTGTTTTGGCAGGACTTTGAATGGCGTCGCCGAATGATGAAATTCCGCGTCCATTTGTGTGTGTGTGTGTGTGTGTGTGTGTTGGCTTCCTCTGTGACTTGCCGTGTTGTTGTTTTTTTTATGTGGGCGATGTTTTTCCGTGATGTCCCTTACAGATTCTATTTTGTCCGCACCTTGCGTGAGTGATGTGCCCTGCTCTGCTCCTCGCTGACGTGTCTGATGTATTGCCGCTCTTGCTGCTGTACTCTCCACTTCTTAAACACAGACACACGCTAGGAAAGGAAGTAAGGCTAAACGCTAATCGCTACTGTGAAATTCGAAGGCTCTGAAAGGACCAACAGCACACACACCGCCCACACACACATATTTATATGCTCTCACGTGTTGCTGCAGTGATGGCACCCCGCACACACAACCGTCGCCGCGTGACCGGATCCCGCGGGAGGAGGAGGGAAGGAAGAGAGAGTGAGCCGGAGAGGCGCAACATGTCGCGGCATCTCTTCTGCACTGCAGTGCTTCTCATTGTTGTGATGATGTGCTGCGGCAGTGGAGCTGCGCACGCTGAGCAGACAGGGGCCACTGTTGATCCGTTCACAGGGACGACGCCGATATCATTTGCTAATTGGAAGGGGTTTAACGAGGCCGGGAGGAAAATCACCTCGCTCCGTGCTCCTGGCCTCGTTAAAGTGGGTGAAGATGTATTTGCCGTTGCTGAATCGCAGTGCGGGGAGGAGAAGGGAGCCGGCCGCCGTGCTGGGATTGTCTCAAAGCACCTGAATATAAGTGGTGACCCAATGGATATTTCGACGTCGGATATAAGTTTGTTTTGCATGCAACTTGGGGACACCGCCGCGAATAATTTTGGGACAACGGAATTGTTGCGACCAACGACGCTTGTGTTTGGGAACAGTGTTTACATGCTCCTGGGAAACCAAAGCCGTACAAAGCCGCAGTTTCAAGGTGAGAATGAGCGGGGTCTTTTACTCGTGAAGGGAACTGTCGCCGATGAGGGTGGAAACAACAAGAAACTTTTGTGGAATGAGGCCCATGTGGTGAAGCCTGAACCCAGAGGAGATTCTTATTCCTTGACCGAGTTAACTGGCGGTGGAGGATCGGGCGCTGTGATGCGTGACGGCACGCTTGTGTTTCCCATGCAGGCCAAAGGCAACGATGGACAGAGCGTTTTACTCTCTATGAGTTTTACCCCGTCAAAGAACAAATGGGAATTTTCATCCGAAGCGACTGGTAAAGGCTGCAGGGATCCATCCATTGTGGAGTGGGGAGAAAACGAAGGCGACGAAAGACCCTTCATGATGGCTCGGTGTGCTGGAGGCTACTATGACGTTTACAGGTCCACTTCGCATGGAGTCAGTTGGTATGATTTGGGCGAGCCAATTAACCGCGTGTGGGGCAACTCACGTGATCGAGCAGGGGACGGCGTCAAGAGTGGATTTACCACCGCAATCATTGAGGGTAAGAAGGTGATGCTCATCACCGCGCCGGTGTATCCGAAGGACAATGGAAAGGGTCGGCTCCATCTTTGGGTGACGGACAATGCACGTGTGCACGATGTTGGGCCGATATCCCGTGAAGATGATGACTCTGCCGCGAGCTCGCTGTTGAAAAGTAAGGATGAGCTGGTTTTACTGTACGAGAAGAGGAATGGTGACGGGCCATACAGTCCTGTCGCCATGCGCCTGACTGAGCAGCTGGAGCGGATAAAGTCTGCGGTGAAGACATGGAAAGAATTGGACAACGCCTTGAAAGTTCCCACTGAAGGGCTGGTTGGTTTTTTGTCCAGTACGTTGGACGGGACTGCATGGAAGGACGAGTACCTCGGCGTGAATGCCACAGTGAGGGGCGGAGTGACCAGCACGGAGAGCGGTGTGACGCTCAAGGGATCAGAGGCGAAGTGGCCTGTTGGCGACATGGGGCAGACTGTGCCGTACTACTTTGCGAACAACAAGTTCACTCTTTCGGCGACGGTGTCCATCCACGAGGTGCCGAAGGAAGGCAGCATTCCTTTGATTGGTGCGAGGCTGAACGACAAGGACAGCACGGTGCTCTTTCAGCTGTCGTACACGAGTGAAAGAAATTGGAACTTCACACTTCACAAGAAGGATTTTTTGGTGAAGCCGTCCGGTGATGTTGGCAATTGGGAAACAAACACGGCAATTCAAGTGACGGTGCAAAAGGATAACGATGATGAATGGTTTGTGTACGCTAATGGGAGAAAAATATACGAGACGGATGAAGAGGAAATGGCTCAGGACAGTAACGCTGATCAGTTTGGTTCACACAGGATCTCACACTTCTTCTTTGGTGCGGGCAATAAGGAAGATGAAGGGAGCAGCCCTGTGACGGTGGCTGATGTCCTTCTGTACAACCGCATACTGTATGATGATGACCTCGGAAACCTCAACGCCGGGACAGTCCCTATTCGACATCCGGCTGCCGAAGAACTGCACACTGCGGTGAAAGTCACAACGACGGGGGAAGAAAAGCAGACGGCCACACAGCTGACGACTTCCTTGGCAGACGTTGAAGAGGCTCCAATTGCACAGCCGACTGACTCTCAGTCTGTCCGTGTTCTTGCGGGTAGTGAATCGAGTGCTGAGAATGTTACGGACGAATTGAGTCCACACACTGCCGCCAAAAGTGACACTTCCGTTCCAGAAACCAATCACTCAGCATCCGATGGCAGTATGAGCCTAGACGACCGCCTCGCCCTGATCACCGACGCGAAATTGATCCTGCATGATTTACGTGGTGACAGCACTGCGCGTGTGCGCGTGTCTTGTGTGTTGCTGCTTCTTCTGGGACTGTGTGCACTTGTGGCAGTCTTGTGAGCCGAAGAATGTGACATCGCGACTCCTCACGGAGATTGTGTGCTGCGTTCCCCGCGGGTTCTTGTTTTTTCCTTTTTTTGTGTGTGTGCGTGTTTTTTTTGTAATACTCAGTAATTCTTTTTTTTCTTTTTTTTAATTTTTGGTTGCTGCACACTGTCATGAGTGACGTGTTCCCCCTCTTGTTTTGTTGTGTGTTGCCCACACGCGGTGCCGGCCCTGCGGCTGCGTTTCCCACGGACTGCACGAAGGGGGGATTGGAAGAAAAGGCCGGATGCCGCAATGAAAGTGAGGGATGTTGTGTGGGCTGGTGGAACAGTACAATTTCATTTTTTTCGTTTTACTTTCTTTTTTTCATTTTTTTTTTTTTTTGGTGCAGGTAATATTTATACAGAACACACGGTCGTCTTGTGCTGAACCGGCACATGAAGTAAAAGTCCTGCCGAATCAACACATTTTTTTTTTAAATGTTTTTGGGAGTTTTTCTAAACTCCTACCCTTTTGTTTCTTTTTTCTTTCTTTTTTTTTAAATCCCTGCGGACTTTTTTTTGTCTGTGCCATGTCCACTGCCACTTTGTGTCCTTGCGTCCCTTTTCTTGTCCCTCTGCTGACCGTGCTGTTGACATGCCCCTATTGCCTCTTTTTTTTCCCCCGCTAGAGGCACCGATATTCCGCGACGACGATCGTTTGTGTTCGCCTTTGCGATGTCAACAGATTGGCTGGACGCCGTGCCCCGGCCTGTTGAGTGCACTCGGAGGAGAGCGGATGGTGCGCGCCGTGCCTCACTGTGAGTGTATGGCGCCACTCGCCACAACCTGCTGTGAGGCGTAATGCCTATTCGTCGGGGCAGAGAGAAGTAAAGGACAGCGCCGTGGACTTGCATGCGCTCCGTCCCTCTCGTTGCGGCCGTGGGTCTGCTGTGCGCATGACTCTATCTTGCGGCGCGACGTGGATGGCGGTGCTTCTGCGTGTGTTGTGCGGCGGGCTTCTCTTTTCCATGTCTTTGCCCTGTTGTGTGGAAGGTTGTGGGAGAGGATGTGTGCGGGAGAATGAGCGTGGGTGGCTGCCAGCCTCGCCCAGCGCATTGGGAACTTCCATACACGTGGCTTTGCTTGACGGCGTTTCGCGGCACCCAGAGTGTGGCGAGGAGGAGGATGGGGAAGGTCTGTTGTGGGCAGAAGGAGGATGGACAGGACAGTCCCCTTCCGTGTCCTTCCCCGTGTCGTTGGCAGTACGTACTGAGAGCATAAATTTGAGCGAGTGCGGGATGAAGGGTTTATGCCGCTTTGTGCGTGCTACTCAATCGTCGTCGTTGCACGCTGTCGTCACGGTGCGTTGTGGTGCGGTGCCGTTTGATGAGGGAAGGGTGCGATGCCACGGCCGCTGCGCACTACAACCATTTATTGCCTCTGCACCGGCATTGTTTTGTTTTTTTTTTGCTTCGCGATGGATTTGTTGGAGGAGCTTTGGTTTTGGTGGCTGCTTCACGACGCTTTGTGTGTCGGTTGCGGTTTTTCCGCGTGATGCCAAGGCGTTTGATGGGGTGCTTACCCTTCTTTTTGAGTCCTGCAGCCAGCCTTGTTTGCTCATGGCGGCAGCAATGGGATCTGCGACTGCGCGCCTGCCGTGCGTGTCTCATCTTTTGCCGTTGTTCCCTCGTTGTATTGGTGGGGGAGGAGACGAGCGACTGCGTCGGTGGAGTTGCGCTCCAGTGGGAGAAGGAAGGCACCGACCGCTGCTGACGGTGACGGTCTTTGCTGCAGGCGATCTGACGGGATGACGTAACCGGTGTCACAGTTAACCGAGATGGATGAGGACCGCACCGCGTCTTCCACCCCTTTCATCATCCCCTCAATCCACTGCAGTCACAACAGCCGCGCGGCATCTGCACGACTACCATCCGGACGTCTGTGAGCCAATCGGAATGCAATCGACATGGACCCTTTTCCCCGTGACCAAGTGCTGCCGCCGTGCTTCTTTGTTCCCTTCTTGTGTGTGTCGTGCGCGCATGGTGCCTCTGCCTGCTGTGCAATGCCGACTCGCGTGAACGAGGAACGAGGCATTGACTGCTGGGGGCCGGCGAGCTCTCCGCTTTACTTACGCACCACCAACACCAACACCTTTTGGACGCGCTTGATGGCTGGCGGTCGTATCGCTGCCACGTGGTCTGCCTCGGCTCTTGTGTGTCGTGCACGGCATCGGGACCGCCCTGTGATGCAGCCATTCGGTAACAGGAGCGGTGCCAGTGGTCGTTTGACTTTTTGCCGGGATTCCGCCACTCTGCGCGGTGACTGTGTGGGAGGTGGGAGTGCGAGGGTGTCACTCACTTGATTGCGTCAGCGCGGCGTTACTTCGGCGGCTGTATTGTGATGGTTATTGTCTATGACCGGATGTTTTAGCGTGCCACTGTGTTTGGTTACTGCTGTTGCTGCCTTTTATTCCTTTTCTGAGCGTGCATTTAGAGATACTTTTGCTCGACCAGCACCACTATCGTTTCAAAGTGTTAGGGATTAATTGCTGTATTAGGATTAGCGGTGTTAGTATAACGATCTGGCGGAATTGTGTCACTGGATTCGCCATATTTAGGAAGGGATTTGCTAAGCAGTAGTTATGGTCGACGGGAAGAGTGCAACACACCACGACAGCCTCGTTGGTACTTGTCTGGGTTGGTGGATGCGGTCTGCGGAGGGTGCGTGTCCGCGCAGCCGGCACCGTGTGCGGCGCAGGGCCATTGCGGCTGTGCGTGTGGCGCTGCTTGTGGCGTTGGCGCTGGTTGCTGCGGCGGCGTGGATGCCCGCGGTGCATGCGGTGGTGTTGCGACTGCGGGGCGGCACGGTGGACAGAGCCATCACGGTTGGCCGCGCCGTGGACACGGTGCTGATGGAAGGCGTGTACATCACGAACGGCGTGGCTGTGGTGTTCGACGTGGCGGCGATGCTTCCCGGCGCGCTGCGCATCGAACTGAGGAACTGCGTGTGCGACGGCGGTGCGCAGATCTACGTGCGGGGCTACAGCGGCGAGCCGGCGAGTGACCGGAGCCTGGAGGTGAGCGTGATCGGGCTGTCCGGCGGCTACTGCTCGCTTGTGTTTGTGCACAACCTGCCGGCACGCACGAACGTGATGGTCCGTGACTCGACGATTGTGACGCCGGGGCCAATGCACTACTCCCAGCTGAGCGGGCTGACGGACGCGGTGGCGTCGCCGCTTGTGCTGCACGCGACGTCGCTGTTGCAGACGCAGCTGCGTGTGAGCAACACTGTGCTGAGGTCGTTGCAGGCGGGCGGGTCGGCGGTGTATGTTGGCGGCGGCGTGGACCTGCTGTCGAGCGCGGTGGTGCTTGACGGCGTGTTGCTGGAGGCGTCGGGCGGTCCGACCGCGTCCGCGATGCATGTGGCGTCCTCGTCGCGTCTCAGTCTGCGGAGCCACTCGGTGTTCTCCGTGACGAACGTGTCGGTTGTGAGCAGCGGCGGCGGCATTGTGCTTGGCGAGAGCCTCGCGGTGATTGATTCGGTGCTGCGCTTTGTGGGCGTCGAGGGGTCTGTTGCGTCGTCGCTGGTGCGCTGCGACGGTGGGATGATCGATCCCGGCGGGTGGCTGGACCTGCACGACGTGTGGTCGGTGAGCAAGGCGTCGTCTGTGGCGTCGCTGTCGGGTGTGACGCTTAGCGGCGGCACCGTGTCGATTGCGCGCTGCACTGCCACCGGCGCGACGCTTGTCTCCGGGCCGGCAATCACGAGCGGCGGCGTGTCGGTGCAGTGCAACCGTGCCGGCGGCCGGGTGCTGCAGAGCAGCGGCGACTACCGCATGGCCGGCCTGTCCTCCGTGAGCGTGGTGCCGTGCGACGGCTGTGCGGCCGCGCTGGCGTGCTTTGATGCGCTGACGGCGTCGTTCTCCGACTGCGTGTGCAGCTGCCGTGCCGGCGGCGTGGGCGAGGCGTGCCTGCCGTTCGACGTGCCGTCTGCGAGGGCCGGCGGCGGTGGTGGCGATGCGCAGGATTGCGTGAGTGGCGTGACGCTGACGGAGTCGGTGACGGTTGGCGGCGGGCGGGCGACGGCGTGCTTCGACTCGGTGGTGTTCAGCGGACCAATCACTGTGGCGGTGGATCTGCGCTCGATGGACACGTTCGCTGACGCGCTGAACGTGACACTGTGCCACTGCGTGCTTGCGGGCGGCGCGCAGCTGCGGATTGGCGGCCTTAGCGAGAGCACGGCGCGTCTGGTGCCCCACGCCCTCGTCAACATGACGAAAGTGACTTCGCTGGAGGGCACGATCGTGCTGCATGGCGCGATGCCGCTGCACTCGAGTGTGCTGCTGGCAAACTCAACGCTGCGTGCGACGGTTGGCGGGTCGCAGTACGTGCCGACGACCCGTGGACACGAGAAATTTCGGTACGGCCCCGCGCTTGTCCTGGACGGCGTTCGGCTCCTGTCGACACGGCTTGTCATGACGCGGTCGTTGCTGGTGTGTGGCGGGGAATCGTGCGCTGCGATTCTCGTGGAGCGCGGCCTTGGCGTGCACCTGTCCAGCGTCTTCTACATGGACAACTGCGCTGTCAGGTCGCGGACGCACGTGATGTACGCTCTTGCGTCGGACCTGCGTGTTGGCGGCGGCTCCGTGTTCTCCGTACAGAACAGCTCGTGGAGTACGCCGAGCATCGAATACTACAAGGGCGCGTGTGTGTTTGAGGATGTTGCGGTGGATGGCGGCAGCGTACTGCAGGTTGTGTCCACCACTTTTCGTCTTGGCTTCGCCATGCTCATAGCAAACACGCTGACCGTGACTGGCGGCAGCTGGCTGGTGCACCGCGACAACGAGTTCCGCACCGCCTACGTTGTGTACGTGGCCAATAAAAATGGCGTGGCGTTCCGCGATCGGAGTGTGTGGTCGATACTTGGCAACAACTTCACGTACGGCTCGTACTCGTCAACAATTGTAAGTATGACAAGCAACTGGTCACCACCATCCGACTCGCACCCGACCATCTACGGCGTGTGCAACGAGCTAAGGGGCTCTCCTGTGATGGATTACCAAGAAGAGCTCAATATTTTGGCGCCCGTGAAGATGTTGGACTGTGGTGCGTGCACTGTGGACGCCGTGTGCTTCGCTGCGAGGACGAGCAGCATCAGCGGCTGTGAGTGCGTGTGCGCTGCTGGCGGCTACGGTGACACGTGTCTACCAGCTGCTGTTCCGGACGGCCTTGGGCCGCTCCCGCTCCCCGATGCGGACGACACGGAGGTCCGCTGCGTGCACGGTGGCAGCATCAGCTCCGTGGACTATCCTGATCTCGGTGTGCGTGGTCTGTGCCTTGTCAACGTGACCTCCACTGCCGCGATTGTGCTGGACCTGTGGAGCTTCGACGCGCCACAACAGACACTCAACATCACGCTGTTACATTGCGTCCTCGTTGGCCTGTCGATCAAGGGGAGTGGTGCGCGCGTGCACGTGAGCGTGGTCTCCTCGATGATGGATTCCGGAGTGTTGGTGTTTCAGGGTGATTTTGGCGTGAGCTCCCAAATACTGGTGGTTGGCAGTACGATTGTGACGATGTCGGGCCATGCCATTTTATTTGTAAAGTTTACTCTCAGTGCGAATATGACGCTGCTGCTACTCGACAACTACATCGAGGGGAGCTGTTACGCAATTTATTTCTCCGCTGCTGTTGTTGTTGATGGTGGCGGGATCATTGTGAAGGGAAATGCGCTGAGCGCAACGAAGGATGATGACGGTGTGGAATCATCTGTTTACGTTTACGCTGTTGATGTGAAGAACGGCGGCTTCTTTGGCATGGAGAACAACACGATGAGCGCGGTCAATGGCGTTATTCTTTTTGGGGATACCACCGTGAGCTCCGCGGGCTGCTGCGAGTGGCGGACTGCACCTTCGTTGGCGGGACGGAAACTTTTGATCCCGTGCTGTTGCATTTGTCTGGCTCGGTGACACTTGAGGGAGGTGCGCAGTGGCGTGTGGAGGGCAACAGCGTGGGTGCAGCCTCAGTACTAACTATTCTGTATCCCCAGTACAAAATTCAGCTGTCGGGCAGCGGCGCCACCGTGGTGCTTTCACACAACCGTCAGGTGGGCGGAAACACTATCTTTGCCATGCTTCTTCCATGGAGCACTATCTTGACGTCACCCGCGCGGTTTGTGGTGGGGTGCAACCTGCAGGGCGATGAGGAGGTGTCGTACGACGGTGTGTTTCCGGAGGACGTGGTGATTTTCAGGTGTGGCACGTGCAACGACGACGCGGCGTGCTACATGCCCGGGACGGAGTCGGTGGACCGCGGCTCGTGCTCGTGCAGCTGCAAGGACGGATGGCATGGCGCGTCGTGTCTTCCCTTCGAGGTGCCCGAAACGGTTGTGCCGCCCGTAGCGGAGAGAGCCGTCGACGGCGACACGAGCTGCGTGGTGAACCAGACGCTGACAGACCTCACGCTTAACATGTGGAAGACGCACCACTGCTACGTGGGTGTGACATTCAGCGGCATGGGTGCCGTGTTGACGTTCTTCCTCAACAGTATGCCGCTGCATCTCCCCATCAACATCACGCTCACCGGGTGCACATTCCTTGACGGAGCCGCGCTGCAGTTTGTTGGGGGTGCTGGGGCGGCCGAGTCATCCGGCATCCTGATCCGCGTGAGCCAGACGGTGTTGCGGTCCTCCGCCGTTGCTTTTTTACGTGCCCTCCCGCTGCACTGCGACATCGCCGTCACGGAGGTTGACGCGGTGCAATCCTTCGAGTTTGAATTATCGGGTACTGTGAACAACATGTGGAGCGTGTTTTTGCTGGGAAACGTTGTGTTGAGAGCGTCGACGCTGTTGGTCAGCAACGTCAAGGCGTATGCAACTAAGCGTGATGCTCTTGGTTTTTACTCTATTGGGACGCTGAAGCTGGTGGGTGGCAGCTCGCTGTACTTGCGGTACTGCAGCTTTGAGGGCTACAAATACCTGTTCTACGTGCACAGTCTCAGTGTGAGTGACCACTCCGTTTTTGCACTGCTCAGCAATAAGATGTTCTCCGGGGTAAGCCTGCTGTATCAGCACCAAGGATTCAGCGTGTCGGATCACAGCGTGCTGCGCATGGTGGGGAACAGCGGCTCAGCTCGCTACGCCATCTGTAACGATGAATTGTGGACTGTTCAGCGGTCAAGCTGGCTGGATTGGCGCGACAACGACGTGGAAGTGGGTGCGATGTTCTACGACACTGAGTCCGCATTTGTGAGCATTGACGACAGCAGTGCGGTAACGTTGACGGGCTGCAAGATGGGCTCGACGGGGTTGTCGGTATCCTTGCTGAAGCGGGCTGACGCCGGCTACCGGTTCGTTGCTGGGTGTCTGACGGTCGCGGGACGGAAGGTGACGACGGCGGCAGAACTGGAGCTCCACGGCATCACCAACGTGACGACGGTTGCGGTGTGCGGTGAGTGCACGAGGGACGGCGACTGCTTTGCTCCGCTGACGACGGCTGTCATTGACTGCAATTGCCAGTGCGCTGCTGGAGGGCACGGCGATGTGTGTGTCCCTGCGCCTGTGCCTTCTGGCCCGCCAACACCACCGCCACCGCCGGTTGGTGAGTGCATCAGCGACATGCTGTACCCCGAGGTTGCGCAGGCAGTGGGCAGTGGGCTGTCGTGGCTGTGCTACCGCAATGTGACGTTCAGCGGGGGCGGCATGAGCCTGACGGTGCTGGTTGGGGCGATGACGGGTGACGTAGCGCATGTCACGTTCGATGGATGCACGTGGAGGGACGGCGCCGTGCTGTTGCTGTTGGGCAGCGTGTACGCCGCTGTGGGGTCGCTGCACATCGTCGTCACTGGCAACAGATTTATTGACGCACTGCTCAGCCCGGAGGGTGTGTTTCCACCGCACACGAACATCACGATGAGCGGGAACCACTTTGCGGTCACGAGGCTGATCCCTCGGTCGGGATTGGACATATGGATCCCGTCGTGTGTCGCGATGAATGGACTGGTGATCGCCAATGACTCCGCGGTGGTTCTGAGTGGCAATGTGTTTCAGAGCGTGACGGCATCGTCAATCGCCATTTACGTTGTCAGATCTGCGCTGAGGGTGTCGTGGCACTCCGTGTTTGCGGTGGTGGGCAACACGTTTCATATGGACGGCGGTGGCAGTACGCTGATAAATATTGAGGGTTTTAGCCAGTCCTTGTCGCTGAGTGTACTGAACAACTCTGCCGTGGTGGTCCGGGGCAATCTTGTGACGAGACCCGTGAGGTACTTTTTATTACTAATTTTGGCATCACGTGTGGAGTCTCGGTCAGCGGTTGTGTTTCAGGGCAACGACATGCAGAGAAGCTCGGTTGTGTTTTACCCAAGCTACTCTTCCCGCATCTACTACAATTCCTGGCTGCAGTTGAGCGGCAACCTCTGCCGTGAATCCCCATCGGAAGCGTTTGCTTCCCTCTATCCCAAAGTGAATCTCCGCGACTCCACGGTGTCTGTTTCCGGCAACCAAGTCATGTCCAGCAGGGGAATGACCAAAGCACTGTGGATATTTTTAGGGACAAGCGATATCACAAACGGAGCGATTGTGGCTGCGTGCAATACTGTGAACGGTGAGGAGGAGGCGAACTACTTTATTCCGTCCGTGTACAATGCCACCATCCTGACCTGCAGCGACCCATGCATCCTTGCGGCGTCGTGCTTCCCCGCGTACACGACGACGGCCTCGAGTGATGGCTGCGCCTGCAATTGCGCGGAGGGTGGCCACGGCGATGCGTGCCTGCCTGTCGCTGTCCCCGAGCCACCGAGCACCGACGGCGCCGACTTGTGCGTGCGCGACGTGCGTGTGGATGTGGAGGTGAACGCCGGTTTCGGGACGTCGGTGGCGTGCTACGTCGGTGTGACCTTTGCGGCGGACGTCGTGGTGGACGTGGAGTCGATGTCAGGGAGCGTGCGCAACGTGACGCTGGCGAACTGCACGTTTTTGGGCGGAGCGAGCCTGTACGTTGTTGGGTGGCGGTCCGACCCGCCTGCTGGCGAGCGCGCCGATGTGTTGATCAGCGGGCTTGAGTCGCGCTCCGGCGGCGGCGTGGTGGTGGCGAACCGATACCCGCCGGGCTCGCGCGTCACTGTGGTGGACTCGGTGCTGACTGCAGAGAAGCGTGTTGCGTACCGCGGCGAATACGACCTTGGCGACGCGTCCGCGTGCCTCGTGGTGCACAGCGTGAATCTGACTGGGAGTGTGCTGACCATCGCGCGCACTCACGTGGCGGCTGTGTTCCGCGATGCTGTTGGCGTGTTGGTGGTTGGCAGCGTGGCGCTGTCGTCGCGCGGAGCGCTGCACGTGGACGGGCTGTTGGTGCAGACGGCGCTGGGGCTGTGCGTGTCGGTGGAGGGCGGTGTTGCGGCCAGCGGCGGCTCCGTGGTGGCGTTTGTTGACAGCGATTTCCTGCTGTGCAAGCACGCGGTGTCTGTGCGCGGGGCTGTGAGCGTGTCGGGCTCCGCTGTGGCGCTTGTGCGGGGCGAATTTTCGTCGACGGAGGACTACGCGGTGGCGTTTTATTCGACGGTGAGGCTGGCCGGTGGGTCGATGCTGCTGGCGAAGGACAACGTGCACGACGGTGTCTCGAGGGAGATGCTCTACGCCGCTGGCGCCGTGACCGCTGCTGGGAGCACGCTGAGCTTTGTGCGCAACCGAGCACTGCTGCCTCGGATGCTATCGCTGAGCCTGTCGCTCTTGGCTGGGGCGCATTTGAGGGTGGCGTGCAACGACGCCGGTGGCCGTGTCCTGTCGACGGCGGAAGAGTATGCTGCGGCTGGTTTTGGCGACGCTGGGAGCATCGACGTTGCTGGGTGCGACGCCTGCGACAGGGACACGCACTGCTACGCGCCCGGGACGGCGTCTGCGAGCATGAGGAACGGTGTGTGCGTGTGCGCGTGCGGCAGCGGCGGGTACGGCGAGGCGTGCGTGCCTGTGGAAGCTCCCGCGCTGCCGCCCGCTATGGGCACTGCGTCGAGTATGTTCGTCCGCGAGGGCGTGACGGTGCGGTCGGTGTTCGTTGTGCCTGCCGGTGCAAGCGAGGTGACGCTGCGCCACGTTGTGCTGGACGGCGTGAGTCCGGTGCTCTACGTGCCGTGGATGGCGCGGGACGGCGTGCGGATTGTTGTGCAGAACGTGTCGCTGCTGAACGGCGCCGTGCTGTACGTGATGGGCGGTGGAGGGTTGCGCGGTGCGGTGGCGGCGGGGAGCGACGAGAGCGGGCCGGTGGAACTGTCGGTGTGCGACGTGGAGGCGCTGAACGGTGCGCTTGTGCTGACCGGCACGTTTCCTGCGGGGTCTGTGCTGACGGTGACGGACTCTCTGCTGGTTGCCACGAGGTCGACGCCGCTTGTGTATCTTCCCGGCTCGCAGTCCTCGCCGTACGCACCGGTGCTTGTGCTGTCGGGCCTGCGGCTCGTGCGGTCCGTGCTGGTTGTGTCCGGCGTGGCCCTCGTGACCGTGATGACTGGTGGGCGGACGGTGGTGGTGGATGGCGCGGTGCTGGAGCTTGTCGGTGGCGGTGTCGCGCTGGACGCGGCTGTGTTCGGTGGCGAATATGCGTTGTACGCGATTGCGCGCGTGGTGGCGTCTGGGGGCGCTGTGCTGCGCGTGTCGGGGAGCCAGGTGTACGCCGCGCATGGGTTGGTGTTCGGCAGCGGGGTGGCGGCCAACGCGTCCGCCGTCGTAGTGAATGACAACGCCGGTGTGCTGACCGATGGCGCGCTGCTGGAGCTGCGGGGGTCGGCGTCGTTCGTGTCCGGTTCGTGGCTTTCGGTGCGCGGCAACAGCATCAGCGGCAGGCTCCTGTCGCTGCCGTCGTACCCGCGCAGTGCGGACCTCGTGCAGAGCACGCTGACGCTCTATGAGAACGCCGGCAGCGGGCCCGTTGTGATGGACGGCACCGTTGCGCTTGGGGGTGCCGGCCGAAATTTCGTTGTGGGGTGCCTGACGCTCAACGGGCAGGCGCTGCAGCCGATGGACTACAGGTCCGCCGGCATCATCGGGGAATTTCGCCCCGTGGCGTGCAGCGTGTGCGATGCCGACGTGCACTGCTTTGGTGCTGCGACGAGGGCGATGTCGGGGTCGTGCGTCTGCCGCTGTGCTGAAGGCGGGTACGGGCGCGACTGCCTGCCGGTGTACCTGCCGCGCTTGGACGGGTGCAACCGCACGCCCGCTATGCCGCTGCTGAGCCACACGGTGACGCTGACGGAGACGCGCAGCCCGACACCGACATGGACGTCGGGCATGAGCACGACGCACTACAGTGCGACGCCGTATGGGCCGACGGAGACGCTGCGGGTGACGGAGACGGTGGCGCTGTCGTCCACGCGGACTCCCACAGCGTCGGTGAGCGGCACGCTGTGGTGGGGCAACGTGGCGTGCCCGACGCTTGCCGTGACGACGACGGCGGCTGGAGGGAGTCTGACGCAGAGCGACATTCGCGGCGGTGGGAGTGCCGTCCCGACTCGGCTAATGGTGGCGCTGCCGCCGCCATTTCGATGGGCAAGCGGCCCGCAGCTCGGCACGCACCTGAGCTTCGTGCCGGTGTCGACGGCACAGCCGAGCGTCTTTGGCGGTCCGTGGGGAGCGATGCTGCGCAACGCGACGTGGGTGCGCAACGCGACGAATCCTTTCACCGTCCTTGAGCTGGCTGTCCCCGTGCACCGCGGTTACTTCATTGCTGCCGACGAGACGATAGTCATTCGCTGCGGCGCTGCGGCTGTGTCTGGCGGCTGCAAGGGTGCGCTGCTTGGGTCCTTCACGATCAGGTCGAACACGCTGCCCGCCGCTGCCAGCGCCCTCTCGGCGATCACCGGCGTTGTTGCGGGTGCGGCGGCTGTTGCCGTGGTGGTGACCGGCGGGCTGGGCTCCATCCTGGAGATGCAGGCGCTCGGCGTGTTCGCGAGGATGCCATGCGCCTCGGCGCAGGAGAGTGAGAGCACCGTTGCGCTGCCGTACTTCCTGTCGGTGTTCGCTGCCCTTGACCCGCTGTGGATGGTGGTGGGCAACGCGCTGCTCGCCGCTGTGTTCGGGTGCGTGCACTGCGGTGTGACGGCGGCCTTCCAGCGGTGGCGCGGCGTGGACGCGGCGAGTGCGTGGGCGGCGATGCGCTTCCCGAGCCTGACGTACGTCGTGGCGCACGCGATGCACCTCGGCATTTTCTTCGGCTCCGTGCTTGCACTGGCGATGCCCGGCGCCCGCGTGCAGCACCGCGTGGTTGGCGTCTTTGGCGTGCTGTACGGTGTGGCGTTCCCTGCTGGTGTGTGCTACTTGATTGCCCGCCACACGGGCGCGAGCTTCACGAAGTACTGGCAGTTTTCGAGGAAGCCGCTGCACGAGCGCCTGCTGTACCCCGTCGGGTATTGGCACCCAGCGGCGCAGCAGCGGATGTATGGCGGCATGCTGACGAACATGAAGGGCAACTACGTGTACTGGTGCGTGTTCCAGCTGTCGGTGCTGTGTGTGGTGTGCCTGATTGCTGCTGTGCAGTCGCCCGTGGGAGGCTGCCATGTCCAGTACTTCTGCATGGCGGCTGTGCTGCTTGCGGGCGCGGGCGTGGTTGCCTTCACGAACATGATGCGCTCGGCCTTCCTGACGGTGATGCACACTGCGAGCTTTGTGCTCCTTACGGCGCTGTGCGTGATCAGCGCGGCCAACCATCTTGCGCCGAGCGACGGCGGTGCGAGGGCGTACGCGGCTATCGTGCTGCTGCTGACGACTGTGCTGCTTGCGGTCGCTGTGTACAGCGTCGTTGTGTGGTACGCGGAGGACTGCCACTGGCAGGAGCTGCGCGAGCCGCGGCGTGGCGGGCTGGAGGCGCTGTTGCGCGATGACGAGGAGAGCGACGAGGACGCGCAGAAGCCGCACGAAATGACGTCATCATCGTACGCCTCAGGCGCCACCGGCGCGTCGTCGTACCGGCCACCCGCACCGCCGTTGCAACCCATGGCTGGTGACACCCACTCAGACGCGCTGAGCCCGCTGGACCGTGCATCCAGTGCGAGCCGTATGATCGATTACGCTGCCATGTGACGTGTAACACGCGGAATTAGTAACTATACGATGTTGAGGGGCCACGGCTGTGCTGCGCCCCACAGCCAGCCATCGTTAACAGCACCGATAGTGTTGTTGATTGTTGTTACTATCGATTTGTTTCTTTTTTGAGCGGGTGCTTCCAGGAGTTTTTCCCGTTCCGCGATGACTGTGTGGAAGGGGATTGAGTTGTCGCTCTTGTTACTCCTGATGCCATGTTGTACCGGACTGTAATTTCATGGAGTTGCGTGCGAGGAACTCAACGCTCATTTTGTGCAATGGAGGAAGGATTCAGCGAACCGCCTAGCGGAATTAATGAATTGCGGCTCTGCCTTATCGTGGGTTTACATGCAGGGGGCATTAATTTTTGCAGGAGCAAAGCGGCGACAGAGTAGCAGCGGGTCTCCAAGTTTTCAGGAACGTCTTTGAGCGGGGTTGCGTATTGAGGCGCGACGCATTGTCGTAATTCCGGCCTGCCATGGTGTGGCGAGTGCACGGGGTGATCGATGTCTTATTAGCGGCGGAAGCGACGGACCAAGCCCTCCCAGTCACTTTCCACACTTATCCTCGAGCGCACCGCCGCCATGTCAGGATCTCTCATGTGTGCACGTGGAGCGTGGGAGCCTTGGATGACGCGGCATTGGGATTCGTTGCCCGTTACGGCCCGCACGTTTTGTGTGTGAAGGAGGTGTGACGGCCACTTCCGGCTATTAGCACATCCCTTCACGGCGCGGCCTTTGATTTATTTGTCGCACCGCATTCCACCGGCAAGGGATATCGTTGCGGATTGGCCACGCTGGTACGAGGAAGCCTCCACGAGGAATTGCTTCTTTTCCCAATTTCTTCCGGCCGTGCGAAATTCACGCGCCACAGCAGATGCAGAGGTGTGTGGCGTTAGCATGGGGAGTGCGATATTTACCGGGACTTTTTCCACGGCAGCGTGCGCCCATGCACCTACTCGTCGAACTGTGGAAGCACGCGAGCAGACGTCGACGGTTCTGGATCACCTGGTGACTCACATTGTGGACGTACCATTTTTTCTTGCCCGCAGCGCCGAGGAGCGCGCACACGGATGCAGCTTGTCCTTGGCCACTGCGAGGTGTCCCGGAACGAAGCTTGTGATGCGAAATCCGAGAAGGCGTCCGACCTCTCGCAGCTCACAGACAAATGGACCACCGGCATCGTCGCATTGGCCGAAAGTATTAATCGTGCCCGACAGCTCAGGCCAGAGGCTCGCCGCTCCGCCGTAAGAGGCGACTGGGAACCCACGCGCACGGACCCCACCCTCACTCGTGGGGTAGAGGCCGCACTGGCCCGCCTCCGCACCGGAGTTTCCCACAAATACGGATGGCTGCTACGACCACTGCAACTCGCCATCCCACGCACATGCTGTTGGTGCGGCTCGGATGCCGCACAGCAGGCACGCAAAGGACTTCGTACGGAAACGCCTCCTCCTCCCGCTGGACCCCACCCCGCCACGATCCGACGGCCGGCAGACTGTCCGGTGTGCGGAAGGCACTGCAGCTGCTTCATTAGTGTCGTGACGCACATGGCTGACGCCCAGGGCATGACGAGCCTCCAGGAGCTGCGGGAATTCAGCTTTCCCGATGAGTCGGAACCGCCAGAAATCCCACCGGAACCAACACCCGCCACTTGAGCGGGGACGAGAGCGAGGGACGGCACGCCGATCGCACCTCCGCTGCAGACCGCAAAGCCCAGGCCGAAGTCACTCTCACGCAGTTTTCGCACGGCGTCGTAGGACAAGCAATCCGAAACCGTAATTCATCTTCGGCACTTACACAAGCACGAGTTCCCCCGACAAATAGAAGTCGCTGCCAGGAATATAACGGTCTGACGGCATGCACCGCGCTCGAATGCATGCACTGTGCGAATTGAGGGCTCAAGCAAAAGCGGGACCACTGTCCCGCATACGAGCACACGAACGCTCCAGAACAGAGCCACAGTCGGCACCGAAGAGGGAAGCACTTTGTAAACGCTTTTAATGTGACGGGCAGGCGGGCAATGCCGGGGATTGACCACCCACACACGGCACAAACACCCGACAGCAAGAAAGTCGTGACACTAAAAATGGAGATTAAATAAACACGCGCTGCAAAGGTTGAACCTCCGCATGAAGAACATCAAACCCACACAGAAACCCCGCCTCTGCACAGAATGCCACCGAGAAAGAGTGCAGCATGCGCCTAAAATGGCACGCACACATGCGTTGGTGGACGTCACGCTGTTGCCGATGTCACGAAGGCAGAGAGGTCAGGCCACCGAGAAGGCGCACGTTGCCCGGCGACGACAGCCCAATGGGATCTCCACCGGCTGAGCTTCGCCGTCCAACATGCGTGTTTCAGTGCCACAGCAGTGACTGACTGACCCGCTACCGCACGGCGCGCCACGGCATTGACCGGAAATTGTGAGAACCGGCCGATTTAAACTGTGCGAAGAGGCAATTCTGCATTTACTCCGCTGCGGCTCCCACTTCGGGTGCCGAGGCCCTCTTTTAGATCTCCGATCATTGGGCGGACGTGCTCTGCGATGGTGGCTGGCGTGTGGGCCTTCGTATTTGTTTGAGAAGACACGAGGAATAGTAGCAATATATATATCAACAGCGCTGAATAGATATTCATACCGATATTTACATGCCCATCTATATACATACGCAGCTTATAAAATAGCAATTCAATAAACCAAGAAACCAAGCAATCTGTCAAATTTTAGGGGAGCGAAGGGATACATCCATATCTATACAGATGCATCAATGAATAAGAATAAAGTATCGTTTTTATGCTCATGCCCATATCGATATATCTACACATTGATCAACGCCTATTTTCGTATATATACCCCTCCATATAATGTTTTCACCGTTCTTTCTTATTCGTGGCATTTTGCTTCCGCTATATTATGTATTCTTCTCCCGTGAGTTCATGCTTACTTTTTTAGAGCGCATAGGCATTCCGTCCCACAGACAAGGTTTCATATGCACTGAAGCATCCCATCGGACAAAAGTCGCAAGGGGTTTGCGAAGTCCATCCCAATTGACTGATGGTTGCTATCTTCTTTGATCTCCTGAGGGGCCGCAACGTGTGAGTGCGTTGCCCCTGACGCTCAACACAATGACAACTTTCAACGAGCAGTTTGCAGGCGCATTGTGCAATTTTCTTAAATTGTAGTCCACATCCGTATTTTGGGAGTGAATGCACGGCGTACCCGTGTAGGACGCTGAGGGCGGCGTCAGCGAGGCATGGGACAACATGTACTCCGGAACAAGTGTGTGGCGTTGGCCAGAGGAGGTCCTGTGTCAACGGCATCACTGATTGATGGCCATTGTTTTTGAGGCCTCGATCTTTGGTGCTTTAGGGAATGGAACGGCGCTGGCTGACCAGGTGCCACTCGCCATCTATTCTGTCCTTGTTATGGCTTAAAAGACGATACGGACGCATGCAGAGGGGGAAAAGGAAATAGGACATTGTGTGGACACGCATGTAAACGTGTCAGAGCGTCACGATATCCCTCAACAATTGTGGAGCTCCCAGCTTGATGATTCGACCGTCCTGATAAAACTGCCTGGGGTGGAGGTGAGTGCGCTGACTTTCGTTTTACCGAATTTTCCTTCATCTGACAGGCTGCGCAGCTGACGTGGAGGGACATCATGCGCATGTGTTTCCGGCGTCTGCGATGCCGTTTCCCACATTTGGGGGCGATTTCCCTGATGACGCGCTCCGTCGTTCTCACTTGTTTTGTTTGACGACACGACGCAACGCGGGGTTGGTGCTGAGCGACGAAAGCCCTCCGTCTCGGTTGGAACCAAAACGGAAAGTCCATGAAGAGGCATGCTGCTCGCGACTGGTTGATGCTTGGCCTGGGAGGAGTCTGTTCGCCACCGTGGAGCATCTCATTCGCTTGATTGCAGCGCCCTCTACACATTGCACAGTTCTTGTGCTCCTGAGTAATGCCGATAGGACGGATCGCATGATGGTGTTTTTTTGCTGGAAGACTCTGTGAGGAGGAAAAATATTGTTCTTTTTTCTTCTTCCTAGACGAGACGAATCCGTTCTTTGATTGAAGTACGAATGCCTTGTCGCAGCTCCTTTTGGCCGTTGGTGGCTTTGCTGTTTATTCCAATCAATGGCTCTCACTGGCGGCTCCACGGCCTAATATCGACTGGCGTTGTCGTTTTGTGGCCCACGTTGCCTGGCCCATCAATTATATGTGCAACTGGACAACAAATTTCCCTGTGGGCGTGGATCATGTTTTGCAGAATATGGCCACAACAGCTGCTGACCGTGCTGGTGGTTGTTGCTTCCTGCATGACTCTGACGATGTTCTTGCGGATTTCACTCTGTTGCGTGCAAATGATGTTACATCTGTGCCTCTTCGTGTGGCAGAGGCCTAAACCAACGGAGGATAGAGTGTTTTGATGAATTACGGCACAGATAACAATTGTGTTGCTCATCGTTATGGTCGTTTTCACTGCGGTCCTCGACGTGGGGAACATTTTATTTTATACGGTATGGAGATCACTCCTCCGCTGGAATATTGCCGTGTGGTGGTCTCTGGTTCAAAGGACCCTGTGGAATACTTTGTGAGGGCGAAGGGTGATGGCAGGACTGTCGTGCCCGCACAGACGGAGACGAGAACAGGGTGGTTGATGTGGCCTGCAGCATTGCGCTCTCAATTGCGTCATTGGATGCGTGCAGGGCAGGTGGCTCTCCGGTGTCTGTTGGCTTCACGACCAACCCGCTGGTCTCTTCTGAAGGGCATTCAAGAGCATTCGTTCTCTGAGGGTGTTTCTGCTGGGTGGTCCGCACACTGCAGTGCCCGCTCCATTGGGCTTTTTCTTCGGTGGGAGGATGGTCTGTTGCACCTCTTGGACCTTTGTGGAGGGGGAGGGTCATGGGGCAACATGCCCACCGCTTCGGTGTTGGTGCACCGCGTACTTGTGGCCGCGTTATGCAGGAGGCATAATCCTCCGTTGCAGGATGAAAGCAACGTGCTCTTGTTCCTTGCCAGCAATGGACGGTCTTCTTGTTATGTTGTTTGGGTCTTTCTGCAGAACAACGAGTTTGCAAATGGTTACGAGGGATGTGTGACTGCAGGGTTTGAGCGCCGTTGGTTTTTTTTGACGGGCTGTGTCGAGGAATTACAGGCGCTTGCAGATGTCATCGCCGGTGTGAGGGCAGGTGTTTCAGCCACCCGAAGTGTGGCTGTTGGGAAGGCGTTTTTTACTCTTGCGGTGGAGGGAGGCATCAACGAGGCGAATGTGCGTGCTCATCGCCCTACTTTCTGTACTGTTTCGCCGCGACGACTGGATCTGATCGCCAGCCACGTTGGGCCGTCGCCATGTGGCCGTAACGTTGTCTCGAAGCGGTCGAGAGGCCGCAGTGCACGGCATTTGCATTCATCCGTGGAAGTGTCACGGGAGAGGAAAATGCGGACCTTTCGGCATCTGACATCTCGCTGCCGTTTGATGCCATATTCGGTGAGTCCGTGGGTACTGTCTGGTGCTCCTGCCTTTTACTGGATGATTGGAATTGCTGAGATGTGGACGACATTTGCTGCGCCTTCTTTCAGTATCTTTGTCGCACGCCGTGTTCGAGATGGTTTTCGATTGCCGCATTGCATGGGGTGCTGCAAGGCGATGCTTTGTGCCACGCGATTGTGTTGTGGGTGCCATGCGGTGGAAGTATTTGACGTCGTTGAGGTGCCCTTGGAGGGTGGGGGTGGCGATCCTCCGGCGCGGGTGATCACTGACGGGTTCACACGCCCCTTTGAATTTGCTGTCCCTTCTTTGTACGGACATGAACTGGCCGCGGACATTGCGGAATATATTCAGGTTGCCACGGTGCTCCATACATTCAAGGTGTTGTCCTCCGCGCCGTCAACCTCGGCAGCTGACCGACCGGTCTCTTTGAAGGATTTGGGAGGAGGATTCGTTTAATTTGTTCCACGGCTGGAGCCACTTCCTTCATTTCTGTCGGCTAGACACGTCCACACCGTTACATTGCGTTCCCTTCCCTCAATGGGAGGAATGGGTGATGACGAACCTCGAGGGACGGTAGCTCTTTTTGTTGCATCGCTGGGTGATCGGTCAGCGGCAGTTGATGCATCAGCCCTTTCTGAGGGTCGGCGACAGAAACTCTGTGGCTGAGACGATTTGGATGGGAGTTCACAGGGGCAGAATGCGCGCTTTATTCCCGTGCTTATGCCGATGGGATGCAACTATTTGCCCCTTCTTGTGGTGCCTCGTGTGTGCCGTGAAACTTCATTGAGGAAAGCACGAGGTGCTATTGTGCGTGCTATTTCTTTAGACGCCACGGCTCCTTTCAGGGTGTGTGATTCGACTTTGTGGTGGGTCTGTTGAGGGGGAGGACGTGGATGGGCCGCGCTTAACCGACTGCTGCGCCTCACTTTGCTGAACGCCCTGACCAAATTGCTGGTCTCCCTTTGCTTGCTTTACCGGGCCTGGCGACCTCTTGAGGATCGGTGCGGCGGCATGGACTGTCGGGCTGCTGAGGAGGCCGTGGCTGCGCGGGATGTCCTGCAGATTTTTTTTTGCGTTTCGGGACTGCTGTAGAGAAGAGGACATTTTATGACTCCTTCACGTCCACGAGAGTAAATGGAGGGATTGCGGTTGTGGGATCGCACTTCACGAGGGTCTGCGCTCGTTGATCGCGTCCACGGTGCGCTCTGTGTGTCTTCGACCACTGCCGAAGCATCCCGCTGTTTTTCTTCCGGTGAACGGGAAAATCCACCGACACGTCGAGCGGGTGTTGGGGGATGTTGCAGCGAGGAACGCTTTAAAGGTACTACAGTGAGGGGGCGGTGCTTGCAAGGATCCCGCAGCACTTGGGATTCTGCTCGCTCCTAATTTCTCCTCTCTGTCTGTTGGTTGGTGCCGTTTGCTGGAAGGTGTATTGGCCCGTGCGCAACCGTCAGTGTCTCCGCTTCTGTGTGTGGCCTCACAGTGATTGGGCCGTTGTGGACGGTGAGGGTAATTACTGTGGCGGTTGCGACGAAGCGGATGTGTTACGCCGTGAATGGTGGCGCCACCCACTTCTTTGCCACGTTCTTTTTGATGCTTTTTAGATTTTAATTTGATTTCTTGCACACAAAAACACTCAGGCTAGGAAGGAAGCTACAACCAAGCGCGAATCGCTACTGTGAAATTCGAAGGCATTGAAAGGACCAACAGCACACACACCGCCCACACACACATATTTAAATGCTCTCACGTGTTGCTGCAGTGATGGCACCCCGCACACACAACCGTCGCCGCGTGACCGGATCCCGCGGAAGGAGGAGGGAAGGAAGAGAGAGCGAGCCGCAGAGGCCCAACATTTCCCGGCATCACTTTTTTTCTGCATTGCTCCTCGTCGTGATGATGTGCTGCAACGCTGGTGGTGCTGCGGAGCAGTCATCTGAACCCCAGTTTGAATGGAAGGACATGAAGGATGAGGAGGGTGGTGTAACTGTGGAATCGTTGGGTGCTCCCGGCCTTCTAAAAGTGGGGAGTGACGTGTTTGCCGTTGCCGAGGCAATGTGCGGGAAAGAGGATGCTGAGGATCACACTTTTATTGGCATTGTATCCCAACTACTCACGATGGATAAGGGTAAAGAATCGAAGGAGGAATTTCCTAAAGATGCCAAAAAGGGGACAAAAGTTTTGGAGAAGGACGTTTCCCAAGGCGAGAAGAAGAAAGTGGATGTGAGCCGACCAACAACAGTTGTGAAGGGAAGTGATATTTACATGCTTGTTGGGAAATACAGCGGGAAACCCGCAGCCGGTGTTTCTGTGGAGGGCGGTGCCGATGACGGGGGATTATTGCTGGTGAAAGGGAACGTCAGTGACGAAAGTAACAAGCAAATTGACTGGAAGGAGACTACGGATTTGTTACGGGCAGCTTTTGGCGAAGAACTTCAATCCTTGGAAGGACTGATTGGAAGTGGTGGATCGGGATTTGAGATGAAGGGCGATAAACTTGTGTTCCCAGTGGAAGGCACAAAGAATGTAAAGGAGGGAAAGAAGAAGGCCGTATCGCTGCTCATATTCACCTCCGGTAACGCTGCGAGTTGGAAGTTATCGAAGGAGATTCCTGACGGTGACTGCAGTGCTCCCTCCGTCGTGGAGTGGGGGGAGAAGGAGGACAAAAAACTCATGATGATGACTGCGTGTGATGATGGCCGCCGCAGGGTGTACGAGTCCGCTGACAAGGGGGAGTCGTGGACGGAGGCACTCGGGACACTCTCGCGCGTGTGGGGCAACAAACAGGACGGAGAAGCGAAGGCCGTTAGAAGCGGGTTCATCACAGCGACGATTGACGGTGTTGGTGACAATAAAAATGTGATGCTCGTTACTCTGCCGGTGTATCCCGAGAAGGCTGATAAAGGAGGCAATGGAAAGGGCGTACTCCATCTTTGGCTGACGGACAATGCGCACATTGTTGATATTGGGCCGGTATCCGATGATGACGCTGCCGCCAGCTCCCTGTTGTACAAAAGTGCCGAAAGTGGAACTGATAATAATGAGGAGAAGTTGATTGCACTGTACGAAAAGAAGAAGGGCGCTGAGGATACATCACTCGGTATGGTCTCTGTGCTTCTGACTGCGGAGCTGAAACGTGTGAAGGAGGTGCTGGCGACGTGGAAGAAAGTGGACGAAACTGTCTCCAAGTTGTGCCTCTCAAGTGCTGAGGAGGATGCCCCATCTGAAAATGCCTGCAGCAATACTGTTAAGATCACGGATGGGCTGATTGGCTTTTTGTCCGGCAACTTCTCTAATGACACATGGATGGACGAGTACCTCGGGGTGAACGCCACAGTGAAGAAGAAAGATGAGGCAACAGAGGATGCGGGGGAGACAGATGATACAGGGGCAACAAAGACTTCCGATGGTGTGAAGTTCACGGGAGCGTGGGCGGAGTGGCCTGTTGGCAGTCAGGGGGAGAATCAGCTGTACCACTTTGCGAACTACAACTTCACTCTTGTGGCGACGGTGTCCATCCACGGTGTGCCGCAGGAGGGTTCTCCCATTCCTGTGATGGGTGTGCGTCTGAGTCGTGAAGGAGAAAAAAAAACTTTTGAGCTTTCGTACAACGACAAAGAAAAGAAGTGGCAGCTGCTGTGTAGTGGCGGAAACTCTGAGGATCAAAGCCGCACTTTGGCGACGGATACAACACACCACGTCGTGATTTTGTTAAGAAATGGCACCCAAGGCTCCGCTTACGTCGATGGTAAGCCTGTATTGGGAGATGCACAATGTGATTTGATAAATACGAAAGATAAAAAGATTTCCCACTTCTACATTGGGGGGGATGGAGGTGCAAAAAGCGACTCAGGGAGCCGAGGAGGTGTGTCTGTGACTGTGACGAACGTCCTGCTGTACAACCGCCCGTTGGATGACAATGAGATTACTGCGCTTAACACAAAACTTTCTATTCCAAAAGCAGAAGATGCAAAAACAGTGAAGGGTACTCCACCAGAGGCAATGAAACAAGCTACGCCGGAAGCCGGAACTCCGTCTAGTCTTGGCGGGCAACAGCAGACTGAACAGGATTCGTTGAAGAAAAGTGAAAATGCGGGGAGTGGCGTTTTATCCACGTCAGCGGTGTCCAGTGCTACGACTTCCCCAGCAGCCAACCAGTCCGAAGACCAGTCAGCGTCGGGAACATCTCCCGAAGGACATTCAAATGTGGATGTTGATTCTTCGTCCGAGGGAGGCCAAACGGTGGATGCCGAAACTGAAGACACGGTGCAGGGAGATGAAACACAACAACCGTCAGTGGGCACTCCCGCCACAGCAGATACAAATGCCCCTACCGCTGAAACCATGGCGCCAGATGGAACCGCCGTGACACCTGAGGCGGGAGGGCGCTCTGGTGCTAATGGGGAGACGGCGGAAGGAACGGATGGGCAGAAAGGGGAGGACATCCATGCACGGGACGGCGAAGTAAATGCTGCGGCACTCAGCAGCAGTCTCGGAAATGTGTCGCAGGGGAATAACAGCGATGCCGGCACTGTGTGCGGGAGCGGACTGCTGCCGCTGCTTCTCCTTCCGTTGGGACTGTGGGGGTTTGCGGCTCTGTGAGGAGTGACTGGCTGCCGCGTGGAACACCTTGCGACCTTCCATGTACCGACACACACGGTAATTAATTTATCTTCTTTAATAACTTTTTTATTATTGCTTTTCCCTGTTTGCTTTGCTGTGCGTTTTTATATCCCCATTTCTTCTTTGCTTTTGGGGCAATCACTATGGACGCGTTTTTTCTTTTCTACTCTTCCCTCTTTTAATTGTTTGTTGCTGCACTCTTCCTGCGAGGGGTGCCGTGTGTTTCCGCCCAACTGCTCCACTCGCACACCCACCGACACGCTCACAACGACGGCCCTGTGCGCCTCGCCTGCTGCACGCATGAGGAGGGGCCGCGACGAACGGCGCGCTGAGGGAGCCGTGACGTGTGGGCGTGCGACGAGGGCGTGTGGGGCGGAGCACACATTTCTTCCCTCCTGTTTTGTTTCTTTGCGGCCAGGGCGGGCAGACACCCGCAGCGCCACACACACAGCCACACCCTGCCGCCGTGTTTTTAAGATTTTTCCTTTGCTGTGCTCACTCTCCCGATGGAGTGACGCGACCGCCGTCATGTCTGCGTGCTTCTCTCAGTCCCCACACACACGAGTGACTGTGCTCTGCGGGCCGCACTCACGCGCCGATGAGAGGGCTGAGGGGAGCAGCAACACGCGGATGACGCCATGAAATATAAACGATGTGCGGACACGTGGAGGGTCGGACGGTTGAAGCACACGCAACCATCCTTTTAATTTTCTTTTGTGGACAAAATACATACAGACAGTTTGGTGTGGCCACACGGCTGCCAGGCGACTTTTTTCTTATTTTAAATTTGTGTGGAGCAGCAATGGACGATTTCTTTTCATTTATAATTATTTTGTGTGGTGGGGTTTACATAAGACGAAGGGGACGTTTTTTTGTTTTCAATAAATATTGTGTGAATTGCCGCTGCTTGGGCTGCAGTGCAGTCATGAGTTTGAGCGGTCTTCTTCTTGTTGCTTCCGTTATGCGTCTCCGCTGTACATTTTTGTGCGTCTCTCCACATACTCTGCTCCCTCTTTTCCACTTCTTTGCTTTGTGTTGCTGCAGGCACACACAACCACACACACACAAGATGCACATTGCAGTGGATTTGAATGCACCTTTTGTAGTGCATGCTGGCAGTTGCGTGTGGCGGCTGTTGTCTTCTTCCGTGGCCATGAGGAGGAGGGAGAGAGGGAGCGCACCCCGAGACTATTTTCCTGTGGGTGTGATGCACCGCGTGTGACTGCGCTGAGTTGGGCTTCGTGTCCCATTGATGGCGGGATGGCAGGAAATTTTGTGCCGCGTGATGGATGGATGAGGGTTCGCTTGCTCCGTGTGCGTTGTGTGGTGGCCGCGGGTTTTGGCCATTTCCCTGGGGCTGCGGGAATGAGCTGGGGGAGATGGTGGTGGATGTCTTCTCCTTCTGCATGGTGGGTGGCTGCTGGCGTTGTGTGCCTTCCTTGCGTGGATGCCGTCTCGTGGTGTGTGAACTGTGCGGCTGGGTCTGCTGCCCTCTCCTCATGTTGTCTGCGCTCTCGCTGTATCCGCTGTGCTCCGTCCCTCTCCCTCTCGTTCTGTTCTTTTCCTTTCCGTCTCACCGATCAGCTGACAGACTCCAGCGACACCACTACGGGCGATGTTGACTGCGATGGTGATGGTGCGGCGCCGTGTTGGCCCTTGCGCTCTTGTGCTGCTGCTGCTGCTCGTCCGTGTGCGTGACGGCGACGGGAGACGATAATAATGATAACAGCCGTCCTCCCAGCCCCGAGCTAGGGAAACCGGATCCTACAAGAACATGCCTGGTGCATTACAGCCATATGGTGGGGAGACCGGTGTGCCACAGACAGAGAGTGGGAGAGACAGCGAGGAGGGTTTGAGAAGTCAAGCACCTTCGTTGCCAAAGGAAGCAGGCACAGCCATCACTGGACAGACACGAGTTCCGCCAGAGTCACTGAGTTCGGCTAGCGATAATCCAGAGCCACGAGGTTTGGCAACTCAGTCTCCACACACACACAAGGTGCGACCGGTATGTCAGATGCACAAAATAGAAGGCGCTGTAAAATACACGAGGCGATGAGAATCATAAGGCACAGATATCAAATCAGAAGATGAAAATGCCAAATACGGCCACTACTACAACAACAACACGGGCACCAAGTAATACGGCTATGAATACAGAGGCGCTAACCACGACGACCACCCGCGCACCGTCACGTCTTCGCGAAATCGACGGCAGCCTCAGCAGCTCTGCGTGGGTGTGTGCTTTGTTGCTGCTGCAGTTTCTCACTGTACGGTGGCTGTGGCGTGGTGTAGCGGCCGTGTCTCTCCATTTTGCTTTCACTCTCTGTTGACGTGTTGTTAGTTTGCGCTGAAGGCTGCACGCAAGTGACAGGAGTGATGGCGATGATGACCGGCCGTGTGCTGCTGGTGTGTGCCCTCTGCGTGCTGTGGTGGGGTGCTGTTTTTGGACGTGCTGAACCAACTCCAGCTTCCCCAGCTTCTCCGCCCAGTAAAGACAATAGTCCTAAAAATGACAACAATTCCACAGGTGTCGCTGCAGGAGTTGACCCAAACGGTCAACAGAAAGCGCCTCAAGAAAAATCACCGGCGTCAGAATCACCGGAATCGCCAGCAGAAGCGACACCGGCACCACAGGGGGGATCTCAGCAGACGGTCAAGAGCAGCCAAGTTTATCTTCTGGTGCGGCAAGAGCATCGAATATAACAAATCCCAACAGCACACCAACAACTGGAGACGATGATCCAGCAGCTGATGTTGCAGGGACAGCAGAGGGAAAACAAAATGAAAATAAAGATGCC
Source organism: Trypanosoma cruzi (assembly GCF_000209065.1). Classification (NCBI taxonomy): domain Eukaryota; phylum Euglenozoa; class Kinetoplastea; order Trypanosomatida; family Trypanosomatidae; genus Trypanosoma; species Trypanosoma cruzi. The sequence goes on from NW_001849548.1 coordinate 222,468, forward strand.
AATCCGAAAGAAACACCAGTCGAAGCCATGAAAACTACAACGGCGACGACTGGCGACAGTGACGGCAGCACCGCGGTCTCCCACACCACCTCCCCTCTTTTGCTTCTTCTTCTTGTTGTTGCGTGTGCGGCTGCTGCGGTGGTGGCCGCGTGAGAGTGAGTGTGAGAGAGCCATGCACCGCCCGCACACACACTCGTCCTTCTCTCTCTGTGTGTGTGTGTCCCCTTGCATGGACTCTTGCCCTCACCTCACCCCACGAGGCACACACATAATGTGTCCATTGTATATATGCATGCACACCCATGCAGGCCCGTTGGTGCTCTCTTTTGCACGACACGCACCGCTGCCGTCCTGCCTGGCTGCATGGACGGAGCACCGTAACTGTTTCTGTTTTGTTTTTATTGCATTGAGTGGGCGACCTCTCTCTCTCTCCCTCTGTGTGTGTGTTTTGCTTTACGGGAGTAATGAGAGTGTGTGTGCGCTGGTCGTCCCACGCTTCGGCTTTTTGTTTTGTTTTTCTTTTTGATTTTGTGGTTGAGTGCACCCATTCCGCGGCTTCGTGTGTGTGTGTGTGATGATATGAGTAATTTGCGTGTGTGCTATCTGCCTCTCTCTGCCGTTGCTTTCTTCAGACTCTCTTGTGCTGAACGGCTGCTCTGCAAGTATAGGCGCTGCCAATCACTCACAGACATGCCGTGTTGCACATGCCGTGGAGCGGCGTGAATGCTGAGGACTCACGCACAGGATTTTTCTGTGACCCTTGAGAGGAGGGATGACGGAACACCGAAATTTGTTTTGTTTCTGTGCTAAGGGCGTGATTTTCGTTTCGTGAAGCAGTTGACGAATGTGGTGTGGCATTAAGGGTGCCTGGGAGGAGTGCAGATTCTTTCCCGGCAGCTGCACGTGCCGACGTGTTCCTCCCGCTGTTCATGCACCGACGGAGGATTCTCCGGCTGTGCGGGGCGATGTGCGATGGAGGGTGCGGTGTAGAGACAACAGTAATACGACTGGCGGCAGTACATGTGTGGGCGTTACTCCGTGTGTGCTGACGCGTGGCAGAAGCACAACATACCTGCTGTGGCTTTTACTGCTGGTGGCAGTCTCTGTGTGTTCCCGGTGCACTGTTCTTCCTTCTCATTCCGTGTGTCTGTGTGCGTGAGTTGTTGTTTTTGGGAGTGACTGCGGTGGGGATGATGGTGCCACTCACTGTGGATGGGCGGCGGTGTTCACTGTTTCACTCCCTTTTTCTCTTCTCTCTCTTTCTCACACACAAAGAAGGAAAGGAAGTAAGGCTAAACGCTAATCGCTACTGTGAAATTCGAAGGCACTGAAAGGACCAACAGCACACACACCGCACACACACACATATTTATATGCTCTCACGTGTTGCTGCAGTGAAGGCACCCCGCACACACAACCGTCGCCGCGTGACCGGATCCAGCGGGAGGAGGAGGGAGGGAAGAGAGAGTGAGCGGCAGAGGCCCAACATGTCCCGGCGTGCGTTTACTTCCGCGGTGCTGCTCCTCCTCTTCGTGATGATGTGCTGCGGCACTGGAGGTGCAACCGCTGATGTGGGGGCGACACAAGCTAAGGGATCTTCACCGGAGAAACCGTTTCATTGGAGGGATGTGAAAAAGGATGGGGAAACAATGAATTCTTTACGTGCTCCAGTTCTTGTTGAGGTGAATGGTAATTTGTTTGCCGTTGCCGAGGCGCAGTGCAATGAGGCCCAAGACACCGTCTTTACTGGCATTGCATCCCAACTTCTCAAGAAAACAGCGGATAACCAAAGGGAAGAAGTTCTGAAGGATGCCAAGGACACACAAGTTCTGGAGGAAGGCGGCTCCACAGAGGGAAAGAAAGTAAATGTGAGCCGACCAACAGCAGTTGTGGATGAAGGTAATATTTACATGCTTGTTGGAAAACACAGCCATGAAGCTGCTGGTACCTGTCAGGCTGAGACTGAGAAGATCAAATCGGGAATATTGCTGGTGAAGGGTGAGGTCAGTAGTGAGGCCGACAACAAACAAATCCATTGGAAGGAAACTGACGGTGTACCGTGCACTCTAGGCGACCAACACAACTCCTTGTCACAACTGATTGGCGGCGGTGGATCGGGCGTTAAGATGAACGACAGTACGCTTGTGTTTCCAGTGGAAGGCTTGAAAGAACTTGACGGAAATAAGAAGACCGTTTCGCTGATTATACACAACTCGGCGGATACTAAGAGTTGGAAGCTGTCGAAGGAGGTTCCTTACGATGGCTGCAGTGATCCCTCCGTCGTAGAGTGGGAGAAGGGAAAACTCATCATGATGACTGCGTGTGATGATGGCCGCCGCAGGGTGTACGAATCCGGTGACAAGGGGGATTCGTGGACGGAGGCAATCGGGACACTCTCGCGCGTGTGGGGCAACAAAAAGGGAAATGAGAAGGGCGTTAGAAGCGGGTTCATCACAGCGAAGATTGAGGACAGGGACGTGATGCTCGTCACTCTGCCGGTGTATCCCGAGAAGGCTGGTAATAAAGAAACGGGCAATGGAAAGGGCGAGCTCCATCTTTGGCTGACGGACGATACGCACATTGTTGATATTGGGCCGGTATCCGGGGAAGATGACGCTGCCGCCAGCTCCCTGTTGTACAAAATTGGGAATAATAATGAGGAGGAGTTGATTGCACTGTACGAGAAGAAGAAGGTCGACGCGGAAAAACCATCACCCGGTATGGTCTCTGTAATTCTGAGTGCGCAGCTGCAGCGTGTGAAGGATGTGCTGGCGACGTGGAAGAAAGTAGACGAACGCGTCTCCAACCTGTGCCTCTCTTTCAATGTTGAGAAGGATACCTCATCTGGCACTGCCATGCCGACAAATGGGCTGGTTGGCTTTTTGTCCGGCAACTTCTCTAATGACACATGGAGGGACGAGTACCTCGGGGTGAACGCCACAGTGAAGAAGAAAGAAAGGGCAACAGAGGATGCAGATGGTGTGCAGTTCCATGGTGCGTGGGCGGAGTGGCCTGTTGGCGAGCAGGGGGAGAATCAGCTGTACCACTTTGCGAACTACAAATTCACTCTTGTGGCGACGGTGTCCATCGACGGTGTGCCGGAGGGAGATACCTCCATTCCCTTGTTGGGTGCGACGATGAATGATGGCGATAATAATAAAGTACTCCTGGGACTGTCGTACAACGGCGGAGGTAAGTGGGAGTTGTCTTGCGGTGGCGGAACGAACTCTCAGGAGCACAACAGCGCTTGGGAGACAGAGAAAACATACCAAGTGGCCATTGTGCTACATAACGGCACACAGGGCTCTGCGTACGTTGATGGTCAGCGTGTGGGAGATGCGTCATGTGAATTGCAAAACACGAAGGATAAAGGGATATCACACTTCTACATTGGAGGGGATGGAAACAGTGCAGGGAGCCAAGAAGGCGTGTCTGTGACTGTGAGGAACGTCCTGCTTTACAACCGTCCGTTGACCGAAGAGGAGGTTGGCGCCATCAACCCGAATAAAGACCCCATTACGGCTCCGGTGACCGAAAATGCGCCGGGAAACATGTTGCAGTCTCCTGCGAAACCACAACCTTTGGAAGAGGAACTATTGACGGCGAATATTGGTGGCAGTGACGGTGTATCCAGTGCAGCTTCCACTGCTACGACTCCCTCGTCTGATGTTGACCCAACGGTGGCGACAGGGAGTGAAGATACGATGCTGGGAAATGGATTATCCCAACCTACTGAGGTGAGCGTGAGCTCTGGTGAGGATGGGGAGACGGCGGGAAGAACGGATGGGCAGAAACGGGAGGAGATCCATGCACAGGACAGGGAATTAAATGCTAAGGCACTCAGCAGCAGTCTCGGAAATGTGTCGCAGGGGAATAACAGCGATGCCGGCACTGTGCGTGAGAGCGGACTGCTGCCATCGCTTCTTCTGTTGGGACTGTGGGTGTTTGCGGCTCTGTGAGGCCTGACTGGCTGCCGCGTGGGACACTTGCAACCTCCCCCGCAGCGACACGGTAATTAATTTATTTTCTTTAATAACTTTTTTTTAAACTTTTCCCTGTTTGCTTTCTGTGTATTTTTATATCCCCATCTTTTCTTTTTTGCTTTTTGCTTTTGGGGCAATCACTATGGACGTGTTTTCTTTTCTACTCTTCCCTCTTTTAATTGGTTTTTGCTGCACTCTTCCTGCGAGGGGTGCCGTGTGTTTCCCGCCCAACTGCTCCACTCGCACACCCACCGACACGCTCACGACGACGGCCCTGTGCGCCTCGCCTGCTGCACGCATGAGGAGGGGCCGCGACGAACGGCGCGCTGAGGGAGCCGTGATGTGTGGGCGTGCGACGAGGGCCTGTGGGGCGGAGCACACATTTCTTCCCTCTTGTTTTGTTTTCTTTGCGGCCAGGGCGGGCAGACACCCGCAGCGCCACACACACAGCCACACCCTGCCGCCGTGTTTTTCTTTAAGGATTTGTTTTTCTTTGCGTGTTTATTTCATGCGGTGGCGCACCCTTCGGTGTCGGCCTCGTGAGCATTTCTCTCCCCTCCGATGATTTCTTTTTCTTTTGCTGCGCTCACTCTCCCGATGGAGTGACGCGACTGCCGTCATGTCTGCGTGCTTCTCTCAGTCCCCACACACACGAGTGACTGTGCTCTGCGGGCCGCACTCACGCCGATGAGAGGGCTGAGGGGAGCAGCAACACGCAGATGACCCCATGAAATATAAACGATGTGCGGACACATGGAGGGTCGGACGGTTGAAGCACACGCAACCATCTTTTTAATTTTCTTTTGCGGGCAAAATACATGCAGACAGTTTGGTGTGGCCACACGGCTGCCAGGCGACTTTTTATTATTTTAAATTTGTGTGGAGCAGTAATGGACGATTTCTTTTTCATTTATAATTATTTTGTGTGGTGGGGTTTACATAAGACGAAGGGGGACGTTTTTTTGTTTTCAATAAATATTGTGTGAATTGCCGCTGCTTGGGCTGCAGTGCAGTCATGAGTTTGAGCGGTCTTCTTGTTGTTGCTTCCGTTATGCGTCTCCGCTGTACATTTTTGTGCGTCCCTCCACATACTCTGCTCCCTCTTTTCCACTTCTTTGCTTTGTGTTGCTGCAGGCACACACAACCACACACACACAAGATGCACATTGCAGTGGATATGAATGCACCTTTTGTGGTGCATGCTGGCAGTTGCGTGTGGCGGCTGTTGTCTTCTTCCGTGGCCATGAGGAGGAGGGAGAGAGGGAGCGCAGCCCGAGACTATTTTCCTGTGGGTGTGATGCACCGCGTGTGACTGCGTTGAGTTGGTCTCCGTGTCCCATTGATGGTGGGATGGCAGGAAATTTTGTGCCGCGTGATGGATGGATGAGGGTTCGCCTGCTCCGTGTGCGTTGTGTGGTGGCCGCGGTTTTGGCCATTTCCCTGGGGCTGCGGGAATGAGCTGGGGGAGATGGTGGTGGATGTCTTCTCCTCCTGCATGGTGGGTGGCTGCTGGCGTTGTGTGCCTTCCTTGCGTGGATGCCGTCTCGTGGTGTGTGAACTGTGCGGCTGGGCCTGCTGCCCTCTCCTCATGTTGTCTGCGCTCTCGCTGTATCCGCTGTGCTCCGTCCCTCTCCCTCTCGTTCTGTTCTTTTCCTTTCCGTCTCACCGATCGGCTGACTGACACCAGCGACTCCACTACGGGTGACGATGACTGCGATGGTGACGGTGCGGCGCCGTGTTGGCCCTTGCGCTCTTGTGCTGCTGCTGCTGCTCGTCCGTGTGCGTGACGGCGACGGGAGACGATAATAATGATAACAGCCGTCCTCCCAGCCCCGAGCTAGGGAAACCGGATCCTACAAAAATATGCCTGGTGCATTACAACCATATGGTGTGGAGACCGGTGTGCCACAGACAGAGAGTGGGAGAGACAGCGAGGAGGGTTTGAGAAGTCAAGGACCTTCGTTGCCAAAGGAAGCAGGCACAGCCATCACTGGACAGACACGAGTTCCGCCAGAGTCACTGAGTTCGGCTAGCGATAATCCAGAGCCAGCAGGTTTGGCAACTCAGTCTCCACACACACACAAGGTGCGACCGGTATGTCAGATGCAAAAATAGAAGGCGCTGTAAAATACACGAGGCGATGAGAATCATAAGGCACCGACATCAAGTCAGAAGATCAAAGTGCCAAATAGTACCAACAATAAGACTACAACAACGCTCTGGGTTAGCCGGCCACCTCAACGTGGTGCCAGGGTGCAGTACTCTTTGCTAGAGAGGAAGCTAAGCGCCTGCTGCCCATCCGCTGCCAGCGGAGAGGTGAAAGGCGCCGCACAAACGGGTCGGAAGGGCACCAGATGGAGCCATTCACATGGCTGCCCGCGGAGCTGTATTTCTATCCGCTGCTGAATTCCATCGGCACTTATCAGCGCTATACATACCTTTTGCGTGCCGTATGTGACGCGCAACGACAAAAGCTACTGCTAAGCGGAGACATTGAGCGGCACCCAGGCCCCATAGCAGTACTTCAGATGAACGTTTCTTGCCTCACGCCGTCAAAACTCGCAACGTTAATGGCGCAAGGAGCAGACATAATAGCCATCCAGGAGACTTGGAAGTCGTCGGAGCAGATCGCCAGCTTGCACACTGGAGATTATGTGCTCTATGCACAGTCGCGCATCGGCAAGGGAGGCGGTGTGGCGGTGCTGGTGCGTACAACTCTCCGCTCCAAGCGTATACCTCTCACCATCCCCCAGCATGACACCAGCCTTGAAGTGGTGGTGGTCCAGGTTGCTCTGGACCAGAACCGTGATCTTATTGTAGCGAGTGCCTATATGAGACCACTACCGCAAATATCGCAATCCTTCAGGAGGTTAGTAAACTGCCTTCCAGCCTCGACGCCGCTCCTGCTGTGCGGGGATTTCAACATGCATCACCCACAGTGGGAGCCCTTCTTGGAGACTTCTCCAAGCGAGGTTGCCGCAGAATTTCTAGAACTGTGCACGGATGCGGGACTCACCTTGGTTAACACCCCTGGTGAGATCACGTATGCCCGTGGCACAGGAGAACGATCCTGTATCGATCTGACATGGTCAAAGCATTTGACTGTGTCGGATTGGTCAGCTTCCGTGTCGCCGCTTAGTGATCATTATATGCTGACATTTACGCTGCATCAGGCATTTAAGGATACCATACCTTCGGCACCTAAGTTTTTCTACAGTTGGGGGAAGTTCAAGTGGGATTCATTCGTCAAGGACTTCGACGCACAACTTCCGGCATATGACTATAAGAAGCAGTCCACCGGCATTAGGGCTTTCACGAGAGCGCTTATATCTTCGTATCGACGACATTGCCCCCGCGGCATGCACAAGGACGGTCCCAGGCTTTGGGACGACACTCTCATGGAGGCAGAGCGGATTGCTACTGACAGCAAGGCCCGCTATCTACAGTCACCGACGCCCGACCGTGAGGCAGAAATGCAACGGGCAAGGAGTCAATTCTTCCTCCTACTCCGAGAGCGCTTGCGCAACACGTATCTACGCCGCATCAGCAAGTTAAATCCAGGCGAGCCACTCGCACGGAAATACATTTCCGGACGAAAAAGGGCATCACTTCCGTCTCCCACATCAATGTTATTAGGAGATGGTCAACACACTTACAAAACAGCAAGGAGAGCAGCGATTGCTCTCAATCGCATCTTTTTTACATTTCACCCCTCTCACAAGGCAGTTAGGCCTTCCAAAGGCATCAACAGACAGAGTGCATCTTTGAACATTAATGCTTCTTTTCTTTTTGAGCCACAGAGCAGCAACGAGTTGATCTCTACATTTACATCAGGGTTTTGTCACTGCCCTCTTGATGCACCTTTTAATTCTACGGAACTGCTTGCTGCGCTACGTAATACGCCGTATGGCAAGGCCCCGGACCGGACGAAGTCTGCAGTGAGGCACTGCGACATATTTCGTCAAAGGGTCTTCGATTCCTTCTTCGTTGCATTAACCACAGCTGGACGACCGGTACGATTCCGGTTGAGTGGGGACGCGCTACCATCGTCCCACTCTTAAAACCCGGTAAGTCGCCGGAACTGCTTGCGTCATATCGACCCATCAGCCTTACTTCCATTGTGAGTAAGGTTGCTGAGAAAATGGTACTGAAGAGATTGCTTTGGGTGTGGACGCCACACCCACCAGTATGCATATCGTAGTATGCGTACTACGACGATGCAGCTGGCACACCTGATACACGAAGTGGAGCATAATAGAAATCACTATTTCAAAGTGAACCTTCCCAAGAAGAGCGGTGTTGGCAATCAACTCCACTACAGACCCCATCGGACCCTGCTGGTGCTGGTTGATTTCAGCAAGGCCTTTGACTCCATAGATCATCGGGTCCTCAGTCGCTTGCTGGCTAATATTCCGGGGGTGAATTGTAGAGGGTGGCTTAGAAACTTTCTATGTGGTCGCTACGCGAAGACACGAGTTGGTCACAGACACGGCGATCGGCGTCCCATGCTGCGAGGAGTTCCTCAGGGGTCCGTGCTGGGACCGTATTTGTTCTCCCTTTACGCACACCCACTTCTCAGTCTGCTGAACAGCTTTGCGGGTGTCACAGCAGACATGTATGCGGACGACCTCTCTATTATCGTTAAGGGGCAGTCCCGGGAAGACGCCATTCCCACTGCCAACATGGTTCTTAAAAAGCTGCATGCGTGGAGTCAGGAAAATGGCCTGGCCATCAACCCGTCAAAGTGTGAAGCTGCTTGGTTCACACTATCCATGCACACGGAGTCCGATTATGATCGTGAAGGAAGGTGGCCCCTGGTAGTGGCTGGATGTCAAACCCCAGTCATGACCATGGGGGCATCGCGAACTACGAAGCTTCTCGGCATGGATCTCGATCCACGACTGACGCTAAATGTGGCGGCCACCAAGCAATGCGCTGCCACTTCGCAACGGATATCGCAGCTACGCTGCATTACGCACAAAGAGGCGGGACCATCTCCACATGACCTACGCACGTTCGTCATTGGATACGGTGCCTCCAAATTACGCTATGACAGCGAGCTCATATGGGCAGTAGCGACGGATTCAGCGAAGAATGAGATGCAGAAGACGTACGCAACTCTGGCACGCATTGTCAGCGGAGTTCCGAGCACTGTCGACCCGGAATCCGCACTGCTGGAGGCTAATATGCCGCCGCTCCACGTCCTTTGCCTGCGCGCGGCTCTCAATATTTGAGAACACGCGCGCATGCCAGACGGACTGGATGCGGAGACCCCCGCCTGAGCCACCACCTCGCGCCGGTTTCCGCATCTCGCCATTA
>NW_001849548.1:231869-240416 GCF_000209065.1 Trypanosoma cruzi
GCACCCGTTAAGAGCGGGCGTGATACAGAGGACGCACGCACACGATTTTTCTGTGACCCTTGCGAGGAGGGATGACGGGAGAACGCGATTTGTTTGTTTTCTGTGCTAAGGGCATGATTATCTTGGCGTGTAGCAGTTGACTAATGTGTTGTGTCATTGAGGGTGCCTGGGATAAGTGGGCATGGATTCTTTCCCGGCAGCTGCACGTGCCGACGTGTTTCTCGCGCTGTTCATACACCGACGGAGGATTCTCCGGCTGTGCGGGGCGATGTGCGATGGAGGATGAGGGGAGAGACAACAGTAAAACGACTGGCGGCAGCGTGTGTGGGCTTTGAAGATATGCTGACGCGGGAAGAACAACAACACACCCGCAGTGGCAGTTGCTGTGTGTTCCCAGTGCACTGTTTTTCCTTCTCATTCCGTGTGTCTGTGTGCGTGAGTTGTTGTTGTTGGGAGTGACTGCGGTGGGGATGATGGTGCCACTCACTGTGGATGGGTGGCGGTGTGTTTCACTTCTTTTCCCTTTTCTTCTCTCTCTTTCTCACACACAAAGAAGGAAAGGAAGCAAACAAGCGCTAATCGCTACTGTGAAATTCGAAGGCACTGAAAGGACCAACAGCACACACACCGCCCACACACACATATTTATATGCTCTCACGTGTTGCTGCAGTGAAGGCACCCCGCACACACAACCGTCGCCGCGTGACCGGATCCAGCGGGAGGAGGAGGGAAGGAAGAGAGAGTGAGCCGCAGAGGCCCAACATGTCGCGGCATCTCTTCTACTCTGCGGTGCTGCTCCTTCTCTTCGTCGTGATGATGTGCTGCGGCAGTGGTGTGGCTGAGCAAGCTCCGGAGCAGCCATCGCAAAAAAAGTTTAAATGGAAGGACATCAAGGGTGAGGGTGGTGGTGTAACTGTGGAATCGTTGGGTGCTCCCGGTCTTCTAAAAGTGGGAAGTGACGTATTTGCCGTCGCCGAGGCGCAGTGCAAAAAGAACAGTGAAAGCGTCACCGTTACTGGCATTGCTTCCCAAATTATCACTACACAAACTGCTAACACACCAGTGGAAGTGCTAAATGGAGCCGAAGATAAGACACAATTTCTGGAGGAAGAAGGTTCCGCAGACCCAAAGAAAGTGGATGTGAGCCGACCAACAACAGTTGTGAAAGGAAATGATATTTACATGCTTGTTGGGAAATACAGCCAGACAGCTGTTGTTGGTCCTCCGAAGAATGGTGCCGAGAACTGGGGATTCTTGCTGGTGAAAGGGAACGTCAGTGAAGAAAGTGGCAAAAGAATCCAATGGAATGAGAACCAGCGACTGGTCGGCACCTTTTCTGCTGATGAACACAAATGCTTGACGCAGCTGATTGGCAGCGGTGGATCGGGTGTTCGGATGGAGGACGGTACGATTTTGTTCCCAGTGGAAGGCACGAAGAAGAAGGGTGACGCACAAAAAGATGAAAAGACCGTTTCGCTGCTCATATACACTTCGGAGGATAACGCTGCAAATTGGAAGTTATCGAAGGAGGTTACTGACGGTGGCTGCGGTGATCCCTCCGTCGTGGAGTGGGGAGAGAAGGAGGACAAAAAACTCATGATGATGACTGCGTGTGATGATGGCCGCCGCAGGGTGTACGAGTCCGGTGACAAGGGGGAGTCGTGGACGGAGGCACTCGGGACACTCTCGCGCGTGTGGGGCAACAAACAGGACGGAGAAGCGAAGGCCGTTAGAAGCGGGTTCATCACAGCGACGATTGGCGATGATGATAAGAAAAATGTGATGCTCGTCACTCTGCCGGTGTATCCCGAGAAGGCTGATACAGGAGGCAATGGAAAGGGCGTACTCCATCTTTGGCTGACGGACAATGCGCACATTGTTGATATTGGGCCGGTATCCGATGATGACGCTGCCGCCAGCTCCCTGTTGTACAAAAGTGCTGGAAGTGGAGACAAGAAGAAGGAGGAGTTGATTGCACTGTACGAGAAGAAGAAGGGCGATGGAAAAAAACCATCACACAGTCTTTGGTCTGTGCTTCTGACTGAGCAGCTGCAGCGGGTGAAGGATGCGCTGGCGACGTGGAAGAAAGCGGACGACACTGTCTCCAAGCTGTGCCCCTCAAGTGCTGAGGAGGATGCCTTAACTGGCGATGCCTGCAGCCCTACTGTTAAGATCACGGATGGGCTGGTTGGCTTTCTGTCCGGCAACTTCTCTAATAAGACATGGAGGGACGAGTACCTCGGGGTGAACGCCACAGTGAAGAACAATGGTGATGGGGAGACAGGGGCAACAAAGACTTCCGATGGTGTGAAGTTCCAGGGGGCGTGGGCGGAGTGGCCCGTTGGCAGTCAGGGGGAGAATCAGCTGTACCACTTTGCGAACTACAACTTCACTCTTGTGGCGACGGTGTCCATCGACGGTGTGCCGACGAGTGGCAGCGTCCCTTTGATGGGTGTGAAGATGAATGACAGCGGGAAGACTGTACTCCTGGGACTGTCGTACAACGGCGGAGGTAAGTGGGAGTTGTCTTGCGGTGACGAAACGCCTAAGGAGCTTAAGAGCGCTTTGGAGCCAGGGAAAACACGCCAATTGGCCATTGTGCTACGGAACGGCACCCAAGGCTCCGTGTATGTCGATGGTGAGCGTGTGTGTATGGGTGAGCAACGTGAAATGAGGGACGCAGAATTGAAAGAGATCTCCCACTTCTACATTGGAGGGGATGAAGAAAACGCAGACAGCAAAGACGTTTCTGTGACTGTGACGAACGTCCTGCTGTACAACCGCCCGTTGGATGACACTGAGATCGCCACCCTCAACCCGAATAAAGCCCCTACTCCATCTCAGGTGAATGAGCCTTCTCAGGGAACCGCGATTCAGCCTCCTGGTGGCCAAGGAAAGGAGGAACAGAGACAGTTGTTGGGGAGCAATGGTGTGAACGGTGTATCCGCATCAACAGTGTCCAGTGCCACGACTTCCTCAGGAGAAGAGGGGCCTGCAACCCCGTTGGCGTCAGAAGAATCTTTCGATGGAATTAAAAATGTGGATGGCGGTTCTTTTTCTGATGGCGACCCAACGGTGGAGACGGCGGAAGGAACGGATGGGCAGAAGGAGGAGATCCATCCACAGAACGGGGAAGTGAATGCTGCAGCACTCAGCAGCAGCCTCGGAAATGTCTCGCAGGGGAATAACAGCGATGCCGGCACTGTGTGCGGGAGCGGACTGCTGCCACTTCTTCTTGTTCTGTTGGGACTGTGGGGGTTTGCGACTCTGTGAGGAGTGACTGGCTGCCGCGTGGGACACTTGCGACCTCCCCAGCACCGAATCACGGTAATTAATTTATCTTCCTTAATAACCTTTTATTATTCGTTGTTTGCTTTGCTGTGCGTTTTATATCCCCATTTTTTTTTTGCTTTTGGGGGCAGTCACTATGGACGTGTTTTCTTTTCTACTCTTCCCTCTTTTAATTGTTTGTTGCTGCACTCTTTCTGCGAGGGGTGCCGTGTGTTTCCCGCCCAACTGCTCCACTCGCACACCCACCGACACGCTCATGACGACGGCCCTGTGCGCCTCGCCTGCTGCACGCATGAGGCGGGGCCGCGACGAACGGCGCGCTGCGGGAGCCGTGATGTGTGGGCGTGCGACGAGGGCCTGTGGGGCGGAGCACACATTTCTTCCCTCTTGTTTTGTTTTCTTGCGTCCAGGGCGGGCAGACACCCGCAGCGCCACACACACAGCCACACCCTGCCGCCGTGTTTTTCTTTAAGGATTTGTTTTTCTTTGCGTGTTTATTTCATGCGGTGGCGCACCCTTCGGTGTCGGCCTCGTGAGCATTTCTCTCCCCTCCGATGATTTCTTTTTCTTTTGCTGCGCTCACTCTCCCGATGGAGTGACGCGACTGCCGTCATGTCTGCGTGCTTCTCTCAGTCCCCACACACACGAGTGACTGTGCTCTGCGGGCCGCACTCACGCGCCGATGAGAGGGCTGAGGGGAGCAGCAACACGCGGATGACCCCATGAAATATAAACGATGTGCGGACACATGGAGGGTCGGACGGTTGAAGCACACGCAACCATCTTTTTAATTTTCTTTTGTGGGCGAAATACATACAGACAGTTTGGTGTGGCCACACGGCAGCCAGGCGATTTTTTTATTATTTTAAAAATGTGTGGAGCAGTAATGGACGATTTCTTTTTCATTTATAATTATTTTGTGTGATGGGGTTTACATAAGACGAAGGGGACGTTTTTTTGTTTTCAATAAATATTGTGTGAATTGCCACTGCTTGGGCTGCAGTGCAGTCATGAGTTTGAGCGGTCTTCTTGTTCTTGTTTCCGTTATGCGTCTCCGCTGTACATTTTTGTGCGTCCCTCCACATACTCTGCTCCCTCTTTTCTACGTCTTTGCTTTGTGTTGCTGCAGGCACACACAACCACACACACACAAGATGCACATTGCAGTGGATATGAATGCACCTTTTGTAGTGCATGCTGGCAGTTGCGTGTGGCGGCTGTTGTCTTCTTCCGTGGCCATGAGGAGGAGGGAGAGAGGGAGCGCAGCCCGAGATTATTTTCCTGTGGGTGTGATGCATCGCGTGTGACTGCGCTGAGTTGGGCTCCGTGTCCCATTGATGGCGGGATGGCAGGAAATTTAGTGCCGCGTGATGGATGGATGAGGGTTCGCTTGCTCCGTGTGCGTTGTGTGGTGGCCGCGGGGTTTTTGCCATTTCCCTGGGGCTGCGGGAATGAGCTGGGGGAGATGGTGGTGGATGTCTTCTCCTCCTGCATGGTGGGTGGCTGCTGGCGTTGTGTGCCTTCCTTGCGTGGATGCCGTCTCGTGGTGTGTGAACTGTGCGGCTGGGTCTGCTGCCCTCTCCTCATGTTGTCTGCGCTCTCGCTGTATCCGCGGTGCTCCGTCCCTCTCCCTCTCGTTCCATTCTTTCCTTCTGGCTCACCGATCGGCTGACTGACACCAGCGACTCCACTACGGGTGACGATGACTGCGATGGTGACGGTGCGGCGCCGTGTTGGCCCTTGCGCTCTTGTGCTGCGGCTGCTCGTCCGTGTGCGTGACGGCGACGGGAGACGATAATAATGATAACAGCCGTCCTCCCAGCCCCGAGCTAGGGAAACCGGATCCTACAAAAATATGCCTGGTGCATTACAACCATATGGTGTGGAGACCGGTGTGCCACAGACAGAGAGTGGGAGAGACAGCGAGGAGGGTTTGAGAAGTCAAGGACCTTCGTTGCCAAAGGAAGCAGGCACAGCCATCACTGGACAGACACGAGTTCCGCCAGAGTCACTGAGTTCGGCTAGCGATAATCCAGGGCCAGCAGGTTTGGCAACTCAGTCTCCACACACACACAAGGTGCGACCGGTATGTCAGATGCACAAAATAAAACGGAGCAGTAAAATACACAAGGCGATGAGAATCATAAGGCACCGACATCAAGTCAGAAGATCAAAATGCCAAATAGTACCACCAATAAGACTACAACAACGCTCTGGGTTAGCCGGCCACCTCAACGTGGTGCCAGGGTGCAGTACTCTTTGCTAGAGAGGAAGCTAAGCACCTGCTGCCCATCCGCTGCGCGCGGAGAGGTGAAAGGCGCCGCACAAACGGGTCGGAAGGGCACCAGATGGAGCCATTTACATGGCTGCCCGCGGAGCGGTATTTCTATCCGCTGCTGAATTCCATCGGCACTTATCAGCGCTATACATACCTTTTGCGTGCCGTATGTGACGCGCAACAACAAAAGCTACTGCTAAGCGGAGACATTGAGCAGCACCCAGGCCCCATAGCAGTACTTCAGATGAACGTTTCTTGCCTCACGCCGTCAAAACTCGCAACATTAATGGTGCAAGGAGCAGACATAATAGCCATCCAGGAGACTTGGAAGTCGTCGGAGCAGATCGCCAGCTTGCACACTGGAGATTATGTGCTCTATGCACAGTCGCGCATCGGCAAGGGCGGCGGTGTGGTGGTGCTGGTGCGTACAGCTCCCCGCTCCAAGCGCATACCTCTCACCATCCCCCAGCATGACACCAGCCATGAAGTGGTGGTGGTCCAGGTTGCTCTGGACAAGAACCGTGATCTTATTGTAGCGAGTGCCTATATGAGACCACCACCGCAAGTAACGCAATCCTTCAGGCGGTTAGTAAACTGCCTTCAAGCCTCGTCGCCGCTCCTGCTGTGCGGGGATTTCAACATGCATCACCCACAGTGGGAGCCATTCTTGGAGACTTCTCCAAGCGAGGTTGCTGCAGAAATTTCTAGAACTGTGCACGGATGCGGGACTCACCTTGGTTAACACCCCTGGTGAGATCACGTATGCCCGTGGCACAGGAGAACGATCCTGTATCGATCTGACATGGTCAAAGCATTTGACTGTGTCGGATTGGTCAGCTTCCGTGTCGCCGCTTAGTGATCATTATATGCTGACATTTACGCTGCATCAGGCATTTAAGGATACCATACCTTCGGCACCTAAGTTTTTCTACAGTTGGGGGAAGTTCAAGTGGGATTCATTCGTCAAGGACTTCGACGCACAACTTCCGGCATATGACTATAAGAAGCAGTCCACCGGCATTAGGGCTTTCACGAGAGCGCTTATATCTTCGTATCGACGACATTGCCCCCGCGGCATGCACAAGGACGGTCCCAGGCTTTGGGACGACACTCTCATGGAGGCAGAGCGGATTGCTACTGACAGCAAGGCCCGCTATCTACAGTTACCGACGCCCGACCGTGAGGCAGAAATGCAACGGACAAGGAGTCAATTCTTCCTCCTACTCCGAGAGCGCTTGCGCAACACGTATCTACGCCGCATCAGCAAGTTAAATCCAGGCGAGCCACTCGCATGGAAATACGTTTCCGGACGAAAAAAGGCATCACTTCCGTCTCCCACATCAATGTTATTAGGAGGTGGTCAACACACTTACAAGACAGCAAGGAGAGCAGCGAATGCTCTCAATCGCATCTTTTTTCCATTTCACCCCTCTCACAAGGCAGTTAGGCCTTCCAAAGGCATCAACAGACAGAGTGCATCTTTGAACATTAATGCTTCTTTTCTTTTTGGGCAGCAGAACAGCAACGAGTCTATCTCTACATTTACATCAGGGTTTTGTCACTGCCCTCTTGATGCACCTTTTAATCGTACGGAACTGCTTGCTGCGCTACGTAATACGCCGTATGGCAAGGCCCCGGACCGGATGAAGTCTGCAGTGAGGCACTGCGACATATTTCGTCAAAGGGCCTCCGATTCCTTCTTCGTTGCATTAACCACAGCTGGATGACCGGTACGATCTCGGCTGAGTGGGGACGCGCTACCATCGTTCCACTCTTAAAACCCGGCAAGTCGCCGGAACTGCTTGAGTCATATCGACCCATCAGCCTTACTTCCATTGTGAGTAGGGTTGCTGAGAAAATGGTACTGAAGAGATTGCTTTGGGTGTGGACGCACACCCCCACCAGTATGCATATCGTAGTGTGCGTACTACGACGATGCAGCTGGCACACCTGATACACGAGGTGGAGCATAATAGAAATCACTATTTCCAAGTGAACCTTTCCAAGAAGAGCGGTGTTGGCAATCAACTCCACTACAGACCCCATCGGACCCTGCTGGTGCTGGTTGATTTCAGCAAGGCCTTTGACTCCATAGATCATCGAGTCCTCAGTCGCTTGCTGGCTAATATTCCGGGGGTGGATTGTAGAAGGTGGCTTAGAAACTTTCTATGTGGTCGCTACGCGAAGACACGAGTTGGCCACAGACACAGCGATCGGTCTTCCACGCTGCGAGGAGTTCCTCAGGGGTCCGTGCTGGGACCGTATTTGTTCTCCCTTTACGTACACCCACTTCTCAATCTGCTGAACAGCTTTGCGGGTGTCGCAGCAGACATGTATGCGGACGACCTCTCTATTATCGTTAAGGGGCAGTCCCGGGAAGACGCCATTCCCACTGCCAACATGGTTCTTAAAAAGCTGCATGCGTGGAGTCAGGAAAATGGCCTGGCCATCAACCCGTCAAAGCGTGAAGCTGCTTGGTTCACACTATCCACGCACACGGAGTCCGATTATGATCGTGAAGGAAAGTGGCCCCTGGTAGTGGCTGGATGTCAAACCCCAGTCATGACCATGGGGGCATCGCGAACTACGAAGCTTCTCGGCATGGATCTCGATCCACGACTGACGCTAAATGTGGCGGCCACCAAGCAATGCGCTGCCACTTCGCAACGGATATCGCAGCTACGCCGCATAGCGCACAAAGAGGCGGGACCATCTCCACATGACCTACGCACGTTCGTCATTGGATACGGTGCCTCCAAATTACGCTATGACAGCGAGCTCATATGGGCAGTAGCGACGGATTCAGCGAAGAATGAGATGCAGAAGACGTACGCAACTCTGGCACGCATTGTCAGCGGAGTTCCGAGCACTGTCGACCCGGAATCCGCACTGCTGGAGGCTAATATGCCGCCGCTCCACGTCCTTTGCCTGCGCGCGGCTCTCAATATTTGAGAACACGCGCGCATGCCAGACGGAC
>NW_001849548.1:240516-260633 GCF_000209065.1 Trypanosoma cruzi
CCGCAGCCATGAAAACTACAACGGCGACGACAGGCGACAGTGACGGCAGCACCGCAATCTCCCACACCACCTCCCCTCTTTTGCTTCTTCTTGTTGTTGTTGCGTGTGCGGCTGCTGCGGTGGTGGCCGCGTGAGAGTGAGGGAGAGAGAGCCGTGCACCGCCCGCACACACACTCTTCCTTCTCTCTCTGTGTGTGTGTCCCCTTGCATGGACTCTCGCCCTCACCTCACCCCACGAAGCACACACATAATGTGCCCATTGTATATATGCATGCACACCCATGCAGGCCCGCTGGTGCTCTCTTTTGCACGACACGCACCGCTGCCGTCCTGCCTGGCTGCATGGGCGGAGCACCGTAACCGTTTCTGTTTTTTGTCCTCGTATGATTGTTTTAAGTGTTTTTAATTTTTCTTTGCTGTTTGCTTTAAAATATTTTAAATGTTTTTTTGTTTTTTCTGGTTGTGTGATTTTTTTCTTTCGTTTTGTGTTTGTTTTTACTTTTTGTTGTTCTTTTCTCTCACTCCCCCATCTCTTTTTTTCTTTTGCTTTTGGGGGGCAATCACTATGGACGTGTTTTCTTTTCTACTCTTCCCTCTTTAATTGTTTGTTGCTGCACTCTTCCTGCGAGGGGTGCCGTGTGTTTCCGCCCAACTGCTCCACTCGCACACCCACCGACACGCTCATGACGACGGCCCTGTGCGCCTCGCCTGCTGCACGCATGAGGAGGGGCCTCGACGAACGGCGCGCTGAGGGAGCCGTGACGTGTGGGCGTGCGACGAGGGCCTGTGGGGCGGAGCACACATTTCTTCCCTCTTGTTTTGTTTTCTTTGCGGCCAGGGCTGGCAGACACCCGCAGCGCCACACACACAGCCACACCCTGCCGCCGTGTTTTCTTTCGTTTTGTTTTGTTTTGTTTTTTTGCTCTTGTGTTTGCTGCCACTGTGCGTGGTTGTTGAGGTTGTGTCCGTACCGCATGAAACGCCGCTCTCCAGCTGTGCCTCTTGCCGTGCTGATGTGCCTCCCTGTGCTCCTCTTTTCGGCTTCTCCAACAGACACCCACACGCACATGTATTTGCACAGTGTTCTGCAAGAATGTTTTTGCTCTGCCGGATGCGTGCGTTGCTTGCTGTGTGCTGACGCGTGACGGACGGTCCCACGATGGCCTTCTCCGGCGATGACAGTCGCTGTGCTCTCGACACATCCACATACTCCTCCCTCTTTTTGAGAGTGATTGCGGCAGGAGCGTGGTCCACGGCAGCGGCAGCTGGTGTCTTGGAGAGGGACGAGGCGCCGAAGGAAGGAGGAATAAAAGGGCGAACCTGCTGGACGAGATTACGATGGCGGATGAAAGCTGTTTCGTTGCCTTTGCTTCGTACATTGCTAAGAAGTGCGGCGTGTCGCTGCCTGACTGGATGCCTGCACTCGGCCCACTTCGAGGCATTGTTTTGTTTCATTCAGTGTGATGTCACAATCATCATGGCAGCACCTTCCCTCACCGGCTCTGAGTGTGGCAATACGAATGACGGCAAAGAGAGCGATGAGGATTATGGTGACGGTTTGCACCGAGGGGCGGATTATTTGCGTGTCTTTGTACACTAATCCCGGGAGGGTTTGAACGCCGTCCCCACAATTCCCGGCCTTGCGGAACCGTTGGCCTTCGCGCCGTCACCCGCCGTAATTAATGCCCCATGCGTTGAGGCTGATCCATTTGCCGTGGAGTTCACGCAACAGCTCTCGAATGGCTGTGCTGCTGATCCCGCGTTGGCCCTTTCGCATGTATCTCAGCGTTGCCTGGCGTGTGATTTGTTGTGCGTTGTCCAGGCCGCCGCCTCGAGTTTTCTTTTGCTGCCCAATAAGAAACACTTTGCGTTGCGGTGGGTATTTATTTGCGTGGCCATCGATGCACGTGACGATGCTCAACGGGTGCGTCTTTTGCTTGGCTGGCACGAGGGAGACTTCGGGGTGTGCCGACAGCACCGCGAAGGTCTTAGTCGACGGATCGAGGCGAAAATAAGGGGGTCTGTCCGCTGCATCTCTCAAGGGTGGCTGCGTGGCACTCCGGACGCACAGAGTGAATGGATGGATGCCGCGCAGCTGGGGAGACCAGTTGTCTTCTCCGCCCTCCGTTGCCAGGGGAATTGAGAATCCACAGCGCCACTGCCAGCTGCATTTTACTGCTGGGGATCGACTGTTCTGAAGTTGCCCGTCTAGTGTGAATCGCAGCGTCAGTGCAGGAAGACACTTTCACGCATTGCGAGTAGTTGCCCCAGCCTCGAGCTCATCAATATTTACAGCAGGGAGCAATGCATCTTGGTGGCCGGTGACGTCCAGACGAGTGTGTTTCACTTCACCCGCCTCGTATTTGTGAGGGACACTGCGCATAGACCCTCCCCAACAGTCCCACCACCTTCACTTTCCCCTGCCGCTCGCTGCCATCTGCTGACGGTACAGTTGTTTGGCTCCGCCAATAATGCACTCGTGAAACGTCCTCTCCGCACGCTGCAGGATTATTGCCGTGGAGGCGTTGATGGCATATGGTGCGGGTGTGGCGTCGACGGAATCATCCACACTTTGTTTTAGAAACATGACTTTGAGTCGTGTCAGTCACGCCGTGTTTCCCTTTTTTCTTGCTGGGCGTCTTGTGGGTGTGTTTGGGCCCTTTAGGAGCCTGCGTAGAGAATGATCGCGGGAGAGCCGGCTGCCTTAATGTATATATATATATACCCTGACAAAACGAATATACACGTCTTTACGACACTTTTCTACCGTATGAGTTTTGGGGAGGCCACGACTTTAGGGAGCCGACAGCGGCCGGATATTTTTTATTTTTATTTTACCGTCTCACCCGCCCCCTTTTGGTTCCACCACGCGGCGGGGTCTTGTGGCTGCAGGGCCCCAAAAGTCTGCCACCTCGTAAGTAATACATAAATATATGTATCCCATCCGAATAGAGTGAGCGGGCCACGATTGTGGCTGACGGATGGTATATAAACATACAGTCACCCGGTGTTAAGCCTTTTAGGGTGTGGTGAATCCACTATTATTCCGTTGATCCCTCACTTATTTCTATCTTGTTTGGTTTCTATTATTGAGAAACTCAGAACTTGGCCAGCGGCTCAGAAGATTATTCTTTATTGCAGCACTTTACCAAAGGGAAGCAGGAACAACACAAACCGAATTATTGGCTGCACCAACACAAGAAACATTCACAGGTGGGAAAAAACATAATTGTGCACCCTGCAGGAATTCCCGACACACGACCCAGGCATGAAGGTTTGCCCTCCGCAAAAACAACATATACGGACATCTGCCAACATTCAAAAAGAAATACGAATAAATGTTTTCCTGCACTCTTCCATTCCTTGCGCTGAATATGAACGAGGGTCAAGGGCAACTGAGTTGCTTTTGTGATGAATATTGGCTGCACTTCCCGTGGGCCAACAATTCACGTGGTGTGCGGGGATTTTCTTTTTTATTGTTACTTTGCCTTTGTGTTGCTGTGTGCGCTGCACCTCTTCTTGTGTGTGTGCGTACCCTCCGTGAGGGGTGCCGGCACGACGGACCGCTCACGCCGTATGTGCATGCGGTGGAGCCTTGTGTGCCGCTCCTGCTTGCTTCTCCCTCCTCCATCTGTGTGTTGGTGTTGCGGCAGGGCTGTGTGTGTGCCTGCTGCCGTGGATTGGAGTGTGTGTCGTGCGTGGTGTGCGGCGTACGGTGCATGCCTGGCTGCTGCCCTCTCCTCATGTGGTGTGCCCTCTGTGTGTGTCTGCCGCACCTCTCGTCTCCCCTGCTGCTCTCCATGTCCCTCACTGTGCAGATCAACTCCACACCACTGAACGACCACACTCACGATGATGACGACGTGCCGTCTGCTGTGCGCCCTGTTGGTGCTTGCCCTGTGCTGCTGCCCGTCCGTGTGCGTGGGAGAGACTGAGACTGAAGCTGAAGCCGCTCCCCTTTCACCGCGCCCTCCACCACAGCCAACAACCCCGACGGCCGGTCAGCCAGAGTTGTCAGGTTTGGGGCCCGTTGCAAATCCGGGAGATGATGGCAGAGAGGGAGGAGGTTTGACCTTTCCAGATCCGAAATCAACTGATGATCCCAATAAGGTAAAAGGAAAAAGTACGGAAGACAAGTCAGGGACAAAAAGTCGCACTGAAACATCCGCGAAACAAAAAAGTAAGGAGTCTGAAACTTCTGCTCAGACAACCACGACGACGACCACAACAAAACCACCAACTACGACGACCACCACAACACAGCCACCAACCACGACGACCACCACTACAACAGAGGCACCCAGTACTACGACTACAGAGGCGCCAACCACGACGACCACCCGCGCACCGTCACGTCTTCGCGAAATGGACGGCAGCCTCAGCAGCTCTGCGTGGGTGTGTGCCCCGCTGGTGCTCGCCGTATCCGCGTTGGCGTACACCGCTGTGGGCTGAAGAGGTGTATGCGGGCTGTGCGTTCCAGCACTCAACCGCGGGGATTTGTGCGTGTGTGTTGTGGTTCACTGTATAAAATAAGAGGAAATAATGATTGTGTTTTGCTTCACTTGCTTCTGCTGCCGTGCTGTGTGCTCCGCGTTGTGCTCCGCATCCGCCACGTTGAACGCAGCCCGGACACACTCATAAGCATGCGCACTGGAGCCCTGGGTTTGTTTTTCTTTTTTAATTATTGTTTTTTAATTATTGTTTTTATTGCTTTTTAAACTTGTGGTTTGCGGGGCGGTGTGCGAGCTCTGCAATCGTACTGATTCCATCTGTCTCGTGGTGTGTGCGCTGCTGCTGGGGTGCTGCCATTTGTTGCTGTGCGGTGGCTGTGCGTAGTGTAGCGGCCGTGTCTCCCTTTGTTTTTCTCGTGCTATCGCAGGTTGGCTCCGCAGCGTTAGGCGACTCCACTGTTCGTGATGATGACTGGCCGTGTGCTCTGCGTCCTGTTGGCTCCTGCAGTGATGTGCAGCTGCTCGTGCGTGTGAGCGAGGGCTGCTGCGACGGGGTGCGTGTGCGGCCGCGGGTGATGGCGCGGTGACTGCTGGGCACGCGCGGGGTGTGATGGCTGCGGAAGGTGGGCCCGTGGCCGGTGGCTCTGGACGAAGGGGAATGTGAACTCTGAAAAAAATAGCAGTCAAGCAGACAAGGAAGACGAGGAGGGTGGAGGAAATACCGCGGGTGAGGACCCCAATCCCACCTCGGGAGGACCACTCACTGCACCGACGAGACAGGACCAATCCAGCAGCGACCCATTGCGGAGTGGCACTTGCATTCCATCCGGCACTGGCAGCGCGTCTGCTGCTCGGATGCGTGCAATTGGACCGGAGTCTTTGGGCGGAGGGCAATCTGCAGGCACAGCATCCCCACGCTCCGACGCATCCGAGCAGGCAGCGGGTGGAGTGCATGCTGGTGGCGGGAGGACCTCCCAGGGCAGTCAGGCTTCGGAACAAACCGTCACGGGACAGTCACAGGTGCCAGGGACGGCGAAGGAAGCACCACAAGGCGATGAAGGAGGAGGACTCGGAGCGCAACACGAGGCCGATCAAACCACAAAAATGACTGTGGTGACCTCTTGCGCAAAGCAGCGGTGGAAGAGGAGAGCCGCCAGCGGGATCGCAAGATGCACCACGTCTCTATAGTGGCGGGAATGCTCATTGTTATTATTTTTCCCTGCTCTTACCGACATGTCTAGCCACACGATGTCATCAGGGTGCCGAGGAGGTGGTCGAGCAGCGACATGAGTTTCCTGCTATGAGGCAGCTGCCATTGAGAGAAGCTTTCGGTGCGAAGGTCCTTCTTAATGCCCAGCCGTTGGCGCACAGCCAGAGCGTCTGGACATTCTAGAAGCAGATGGTGCAGTGTTTTCTGCGGGCTAATTGTTTTGCTTGTGGAAGCTGGCTGATCCTGCGGTAGCAGTGATTGCCTCCTGGCACTGCTGCTGCGGTGCCGAGTAGCGTCTGGGTTGTGTGCGCGGCGATTTCTGTGCGGTGCGGTGCCTTTTTTTGTGTGCGGGGAGGACCGTGTCGCAGCAATCGCGGTGGAGGTCGGGAAGCGGTGGAGGGTGTTCCGGATGAAAGCACCGACAGTGACTGACGAGATTCGAGAATCCCGTCAATGTAGAATCACGGTGCGGACATTTCTCCTTCCGACGGCGTGTGGAGGGCCGTTTCTCCACAGGCGGTGCATCGGCCTCCCTTGCCGTCGGGGGAACAGCTTCCGTCCCGGTGCAGTGGGATCGTCGTTGGAGCGCATGAAAGCAGACTGTTCCGGTGAGATGTTGCGGAAACGGCGTTGGTTCGTGCAATCTCTCACGGCCAAGTATAGGCGACCCCAGAGCTCGGATTCCCCGCACCCTTCCCGTGCAGTGTGTATCTGTTCCTGTCAGTCGAGGGCCTCCTGAGTGATTATGTGCTTGCCGCCTGGATCTGATGGCCTGGCGCCGCCAAGCAGGTAGTGGTGGGTGTCCTGATGCATGGTACTACGCCACTTGTTGGTGAGCTGGGTGTTAATGCATGACAGCAGGTCCGTGTGCCATAAAGGTGCTATTCCATGCTCCGTGTGTTGCCCGATTGCCGTGTTCTGCGTCGCATGCTGATCTGCAGGCTCGTTAACGTGTACTCCACGATGTCCGTAGCAAAACTGCAGCTGCACGGACCAGCCGGCACGCATCAGCGACAAGACACGCTGCCAGATCTGATCCTCCGTCCAGTCTGTCTGACTGCGCGGGCCCTTGGTGACGGCGGCTAGAAGGGAATGGCTGTCTGTAACCACAAGCAGGGTTTTATGTCTGTGCTGGATACGATGGACACTCAGCTTTTCCATGGCCGGGAGCAGTGCACGGGACTCCGTCCTGTAGCTGCATGGGCGTGCGCCGCCGTTGGTACTGATATTCTCTATTATCTCCGAGGAATGCAGGGATGAGAGCAGTATGCCAATACCGGCTGACGTGGGAATGTCAACACCGCTATTCGTTGCGAGTATCCACGGTCCCCAGCGATGACGTTGCACCTTTTCGCGGTGCTGGGCTCTGGTTGCATGTAGGAACTCCGCAGCAGGGCGTTGCTGCGAGCACGACGGAGACCAAGACGACTCCACCCCTCGAGAGGGTTCCAAGCCATGCCCGGTGCGGGGAGGGGAGGCGGTCTGCCCGCAGACTGTTGGTCAGAACTGCACGACCGTTTCGCAGCGGCCACTCCGTTGATGTCACCCGTGGCGGTGACGTCCACACGAACCCTGGCACCGAGGAGGATGGCTTCATCACTGTTTGGCAGCTCAACATTGCAGGCCTCTCGTCCGTGAAAAATATTGCATTTGCGGCGCGATTGGAGCAGCGTCCACCTGACATCGTTCTTCTGCAGGAAATAAATAACCGTGGTGGCGTGGCGACGAGATTATGTGGCCATAATGACTACCTTCGGGCCTCACTGGGCGCGGTGGTGGTGTTGCCGTTCTGGTGCGCCACTCTCTACCGTGCGAGCGCCTGTCGCTCCCTGGCACTGACCTCCTGGAGACCATTGCTGTCCGTGTATTTCCGCCGGGCTGTTCCAGCATTTGCGTGCCGAATCTCTACAACCCTCCCACAGCAATTGGTCAATAATCCGCATTTATTAATATCGTTTGCCGCTTGGGCTCGAAGAGATTATCGCGGGTGACCCGAATTTGCATCGTGAACTCTGGGACAGTCATATATACCATCAAGGACTGGAGGAGAGAACTTCGTTGCTATTTTAATTGATTTGAACTTTGGACTGGCAAATGACCCGACACAGGCAACACGGATCACACATCGTAATGCCTCGTCCCCTGACGTGGCTGCGTATTGCGCCCTACGCATCTCCCACTGGACATTCGCCCCTTACATGGACTCGGACCACTGCTGAATATCTTACTTGGTCGAGATGGACGATGGCACTCCAGGACTAGCAAACACGCTGCCTCGGCGGAAGAAAGCCACCCTTGCCCTGCGTAAAGCGGGTTGGCCTGCTTCCACCTCGTTGTGTGAAACCCTCCTTGCCACCGCGTCCACATGGTTGGATCCTCGCAGAGGTATCGTGCGAGCAGCTGAGTGCCACATCCCGCGCGGCAGCCGTGACAGCTCCAAAAAGATATGGACACACGAAATGGAACAAGCCGAGTCCGCCGCAGAAGCAGCACACGAAGCACACACATTGCCTCACCCAGAGACAGCCTACTTTGAGCCTAATGTACCCGAAAAAAGGGAGGAACGAAATCAAGCCTTACGCCGTTGCTCCGCTGTGCTTCTGGAGGCCCGCGCGAAAAGACTTGGAGCCTCACCCAGCCCGAGGTGGCGATATCTTCACGGCATGGCGGCGCCGCACCCTCATCCTCTGGAATCGGTTGTGCTCCGCACTGAACTTGGCCGCGTATGCGCCCTGCCTCGGAAACAGGCAAATCTGCTTGTCCGTCATTTTGTGCGAGTTTCACGTGCCACGTTACCTTATACTGCTGCTGCTGCTCGCTGCACTCCTTTGTTTCCTGGTGGCTGGGAAATGGATCGGCCTTTCCCGCCGTATGTACTTGACGTGACCATCCGTGACTCTTTGCTTGGCTCAGCCCCTGGCCCCGACGACATGTTGAATGAATTCCTGCACCGTCTCGGGCCCGTCGCGCGTGGCAAACTTAGAACGATGATCCACAACTCCTTCGCAAATGGCAGCCTGCCTGGCTCCTGGAATACGGTGGACACCATTCCTATCCCAAACCTGAGAAGGATCCATGCCGCCCAGAGAGTTACAGACCCATCACGCTGCTCTCTGTTTTACCAAAGTTAACCGAAGGAATGGTTCACCGCCGTCTGTCAGCGTTATTGCCGCACCACCCACGTCAATTTCGGATTTGCACCTCCGCGTTCTACGTCGGACGTGGTGGCACTTGTTATCGACAAATTACCCGTGGACTGAATGAGTTTGGCATTGTGGAGCATGAGCGCCCTGGAGACGACGCCCCCACACGACGCCCTCGTCGCCATCGCTCGTAGTTTTGATTGATTTTCCGACTGCGTTCGACAACTCTGACCATGGGAAATTATTCGGCATGCTTGACAGACTTCCGCGCCTTGGCCTCGAACCAAACGCTGGCTGCACAACTACCTGCGGGGCCGCTATGTTGGGGTATGCACTCGCGAACAGCACTCCCGGAAACAACTCGCCTCAGCTGGAGCACCGCAAGGCGGCGTCCCGGGACCCCAACTCTTCCTTTACTGTGTGGATGACCTGCTGCGCCGCATGGACAGCATCTATTCTGCCTCCGCATTCATTTACGCTGACGAACACACACTTGTTGCCTCAGGTGCGGACATCCATGCCTGTGCTGCGGCAATGCGACCGCTCTTGTCTCTTGTGGCCACATGGGCTGCCGAGCACAGCCTAAAAATCAACGTCGCTAAGAGCGAAGCTGCTCTATTCTACATCTCTTCACACACACACTGTCTGACGAGGACATGGTCGATCTCCATCTTGTTAGCGGGAACCTACGCATTCAGTCACGCCCAGTGCGCTTGCTGGGCACAACCATTAATCGTCTTCTTAATTTTGGCACGCATGCTTCCACCGCTGCAAAGAGGACCATGCCACGCCGCAATCAGCTGCGGCTGGGTGCGGAGGCTGGTGCGTCCCATCACACCATGCGATCCTTTTTGATTGGATGCGTTCATAGTGTGCTATTTCATAATGGCGAGGCAATTGTCCCGTGACTCGCCCCCACTCACCTCCATAATATGGAGGTACGGTACCGCGACGGTAGCAAAACATTCTTGGCCTGAGCGCATCTACGGAAGACACATCCGTCTATTTGGAGGCCAATATTCTTCCGCTCCGGAAGGTACTCTGGCGTCGTGCACTCACACAATACGAACGCTATATACGCCTCCATGATCACGAGGATTTGCGTTCCCTTATCTACTCGCAACCTATGCCGCCGTCCATGCATGGGAAAGCGGCGACATCGATCCGCTTCCGAGAGATGCTGCTATTAATGGATTGCTACGCGTCTGTGACATTATTGGGACACCCCACAACCACATTCGTGCTCCTCTTGCCCAACATCGAATTTTTCCTTGGGACACTGTGATCTGTAACGACGTGAGATTTTATCAGCCACTGTTTGCCGAAGACGCCTCTGACGATGTCGGGCGCACGGCTTTTTATTCTACTCACTCCTCTTTGGGGGATTGTGACTTTGAATTATGGACAGACGTTTCTTCATCTCTCGCTGAGTTTGCATCTGGATCCGCTGCACTATTGTATGGCTCCACCACGACAAATGATCTCCCTGTGGAGGTCCATCGTGCAGCAGCTGGCAGCCTCGCATGCTCATATAGGGCAGGCTGCCTTGCGATCGAAAATGTTTTTAGACATCTCATACCTCCTTGTCTGGGAACATCCCAATCGCCCACACGAATGCTGGAGGAAACGGAATCCCTCTCGGCAATTGAGGCACCCCGCGTTGCCCACCGACCGTGCGAGACCGCGTTACTGAGTAAATTTGGATTATGCTGCTTTCCTTGGTGAAGCGAGGTCACCCTGTGGATTTTATATTTTCCCCTCACACTGCGGTATTCCACGCAGTGAGGCCGCTGACAAACAAGCCATGATTGCACGATCCCTCCCGCAGGAGGGCGGCCCAATCTGGCACGTGGACCTCCTCACCGCCGTCAAGAGGTTATAATGGAAGGATGCCCAGGAGGAAAGGAGGGCGCGCACACCGCATGACAGGCGCCTGTCGGTGTGGCGAGGACTCTATTCCTGGCACGACCCGGACATCGTGCCCCGAGTGGCGGCACTGCGCACAGGCGCGATGCGACACCTGCCCACTCTTCGACATGCCTGCGCGTGCCCTTCGTATCACAAGTAACCCTCTGTGTCGGTGGTGCCGTCCCTCCCTCACTGAGTGACCGGCCCGCCGCTGCCTCCGCCAGAACCTCTTCCCGACGTGAGCACCGCCACTCCTTGCCGACCAGCGAGCGGCGGATTGACGTCCTCCTGCCCAACCTGCAGCAGAGTGCGCTTGTCCGTCCACAATATGAGGGCACATGCCGGACGTGCTCAGCCTGGCGTTACAATAGTTTGCGAAGGCCTCCCATGTGGATGCCACAATGGCGCCGCCGTCTTCTTAACAGGTGCCTCGCGCGCAGGTCGCCACCGAAATTGCCAAGCATGCCAGCAGGCAAGACACGCAGGAAGCACAACCGCGGGCACTCGAGATGGACCAGGCTCTTCCGCCACCGCCTCATCCACTGCGGGAATGCCCTCGTCGTTGGGAACTGGACTGCGACTGTGTGGGACTGCCCCAGCCCGCACGACGGAATACTTGCCACTTTTGTACGGACGGCCCTTGCGCTACCCACTCGTTATTGTAGCAGCATACAACCAAAACAAGATAACAAGCCGCTTTGCGATGAATATTGGCCCCTGGCTCAGCCGGCCACCTCAACGTGGTGCCAGGGTGGAGCACTCTTTGCTAGGGATGAAGCTAAGCGCCTGCTGCCCATCCGCTGCACGCGGAGAGGTGAAAGGCGCCGCACAAACGGGTCGGAAGGGCACCAGATGGAGCCATTTACATGGCTGCCCGCGGAGCTGTATTTCCATCCGCTGCTGAATTCCATCGGCGCTTATCAGCGCTATAAATACCGTTTGCGTGCCGTATGTGACGCGCAACGACAAAAGCTACCGCTAAGCGGAGACATTGAGCAGCACCCAGGCCCCATAGCAGTAATTCAGATGAACGTTTCTTGCCTCACGCCGTCAAAAATCGCAACATTAATGGCGCAAGGAGCAGACATAATAGCCATTCAGGAGACTTGGAAGTCGTCAGAGCAGATCGCCAGCATGCACACTTGAGATTATGTGCTCTATGCACAGTCGCGCATCGGCAAGGGAGGCGGTGTGGCGGTGCTGGTGCGTACAACTCTCCGTTCCAAGCGTATACCCCTCACCATCCCCCAGCATGAC
Source organism: Trypanosoma cruzi (assembly GCF_000209065.1). Taxonomy (NCBI): domain Eukaryota; phylum Euglenozoa; class Kinetoplastea; order Trypanosomatida; family Trypanosomatidae; genus Trypanosoma; species Trypanosoma cruzi. Next base: position 252,486 of record NW_001849548.1, read on the forward strand.
ACCAGCCTTGAAGTGGTGGTGGTCCAGGTTGCTCTGGACCAGAACCGTGATCTTATTGTAGCGAGTGCCTATATGAGACCACCACCGCAAGTAACGCAATCCTTCAGGCGGTTAGTAAACTGCCTTCCAGCCTCGTCGCCGCTCCTGCTGTGCGGGGATTTCAACATGCATCACCCACAGTGGGAGCCATTCTTGGAGACTTCTCCAAGCGAGGTTGCCGCAGAATTTTTAGAACTGTGCACGGATGCGGGACTCACCTTGGTTAACACCCCTGGTGAGATCACGTATGCCCGTGGCACAAGAGAACGATCCTGTATCGATCTGACATGGTCAAAGCATTTGACTGTGTCGGATTGGTCAGCTTCCGTGTCGCCGCTTAGTGATCATTATATGCTGACATTTACGCTGCATCAGGCATTTAAGGATACCATACCTTCGGCACCTAAGTTTTTCTACAGTTGGGGGAAGTGCAAGTGGGATTTATTCATCAAGGACTTCGACGCACAACTTCCGGCATACGACTATAAAAAGCAGTCCACCGGCATTAAGGCTTTCACGAGAGCGCTTATAACTTCGTATCGACGGCATTGCCCCCGCGGCATGCACAAGGACGGTCCCAGGCTTTGGGACGACACTCTCATGGAGGCAGAGCGGATTGCTACGGACAGCAAGGCCCGCTATCTACAGTCACCGACGCCCGACCGTGAGGCAGAAATGCAACGGACAAGGAGTCAATTCTTCCTCCTACTCCGAGAGCGCTTGCGCAACACGTATCCACGTCGCATTAGCAAGTTAAATCCAGGCGAGCCACTCGCATGGAAATACATTTCCGGACGAAAAAAGGCATCACTTCCATCTCCCACATCAATGTTATTAGGAGATGGTCAACACACTTACAAAACAGCAAGGAGAGCAGCGAATGCTCTCAATCGCATCTTTCTTCCATTTCACCTCTCTCACAAGGGAGTTAGGTTTTCCAAAGGCATCAAAAGACAGAGTGCATCCTTGAACATTAATGCTTCTTCTCTTTTTGGGCAGCAGAACAACAGCGAGTCTGCTGCCTCATTTACTTCAAGTTCTTCACTATCTAGTTCTGAGCCACAGGATAAAAACGAAGCTGCCACCACATCTGGTTTAGTTGCTCATCTTCACTCCCCTATTGATGCACCTTTTAATTCTACGGAACTGCTTGCTGCGCTACGTAATACGCCGTATGGCAAGGCCCCCGGACCGGATGAAGTCTACAGTGAGGCACTGCGACATATTTCGTCAAAGGGCCTCCGATTCCTTCTTCGTTGCATTAACCACAGCTGGATGACCGGTACGATCCCGGCTGAGTGGAGACGCGCTACCATCGTCCCACTCTTAAAACCCGGCAAGTTGCCGGAACTGCTTGAGTCGTATCGACCCATCAGCCTTACTTCCATTGTGAGTAAGGTTGCTGAGAAAATGGTACTGAAGAGATTGCTTTGGGTGTGGACGCACACCCCCACCAGTATGCATATCGTAGTATGCGTACTACGACGATGCAGCTGGCACACCTGACACACGAAGTGGAGCATAATAGAAATCACTATTTCCAAGTGAGCCTTCCCAAGAAGAGCGGTATTGGCAATCAACTCCACTACAGACCCCATCGGACCCTGCTGGTGCTGGTTGATTTCAGCAAGGCTTTTGACTCCATAGATCATCGAGTCCTCAGTCGCTTGCTGGCTAATATTCCGGGGGTGGATTGTAGAAGGTGGCTTAGAAACTTTCTATGTGGTCGCTACGCGAAGACACGAGTTGGCCACAGACACAGCGATCGGCGTCCCATGCTGCGAAGAGTTCCTCAGGGGTCCGTGCTGGGACCGTATTTGTTCTCCCTTTACGCACACCCACTTCTCAGTCTGCTGAACAGCTTTGCGGGTGCCACAGCGGACATGTACGCGGACGACCTCTCTATTATCGTTAGGGGGCAGTCCCGGGAAGACGCCATTCCCACTGCCAACATGGTTCTTAAAAGACTGCATGCATGGAGTCAGGAAAATGGCCTGGCCATTAACCCGTCAAAGCGTGAAGCCGCTTGGTTCACACTCTCCATGCACACGGAGTCAGATTATGATCGTGAAGGAAGGTGGCCCCTGGTAGTGGCTGGATGTCAAATCCCAGTCATGACCATGGGGGCATCGCGAACTACGAAGCTTCTCGGCATCGATATCGATCCACGACTGACGCTAAATGTGGCGGCCACCAAGCAATGCGCTGCCACTTCGCAACGGATATCGCAGCTACGCTGCATAGCGCACAAAGAGGCGGGACCATCTCCACATGACCTACGCACGTTCGTCATTGGACACGGTGCTCCAAATTACGCTATGGCAGCGAGCTCATATGGGCAGTGGCGACGGATTCAGCGAAGAATGAGATGCAGAAGACGTACGCAACTCTGGCACGCATTGTCAGCGGGGTTCCGAGCACTGTCGACCCGGAATCCGCACTGCTGGAGGCTAATATGCCGCCGCTCCACGTCCTTTGCCTGCGCGCGCGGCTCTCAATATTTGAGAACACACGCGCATGTCAGATGGACTGGATGCGGAGACCCCCGCCTGAGCCACCGCCTCGCGCTGGTTTCCGCATCTCGCCATTATCTCGGGACGAGCTATATGCCTTTGTAGACGCATACACAAAGGACTATGGCATCACCGAGAGCTCACCACGCGAGGAGCGGTTCTTTCGCAGCTCCATTCCTCCCTGGTTTGCGCCTCCGCTCACCGGGCCACCATCGCCGTGGAACTTCCGATAGACCACTCAATAACTGACGAAGAAGAGCTGATACGGGAAAAGCGCAGGGTCAGCGAAGAGGCTCTGGCGCTGCACAGCCATCGTTTATGGATACTCGCGACGGATGGCGGTGTCGACGTCCCCAAGTCAGCAGGGGTTGGCATACTCCTTTAATCCCTCAACTCATCGGAGATAATAGAAAAGGACAGTATACACTGCGGTGCACGCCCATGCAGCTACAGGACGGAATCCCGTGCGCTGCTTCTAGCCCTAGAGAAGCTGATGATCCCTCGTATCCAACACAGGCGTAAAACCCTGCTTGTGGTTACGGACAGTCAGTCTCTTCTAGCGGCTCTAAACAAGGGCCCGCTTAGTCAGACAGACTGGACGGAGGATCAGATCTGGCAGCGTCTCCTGACACTGACGTGTGCTGGCTGGTCCGTGCACCTGCAGTTTTGTTACGGACATTGTGGAGTACATGCCAACGAGCTTGCAGATCAGTATGCGACGCAGACTATGGCAACCGGAAAATACACGGAGCAAGGAATCGCACCTTTATGGCATACGGATCTGCTGACATGTTTGACTACCCAGCTCACCAACAAGTGGCGTAGTACCATTCGTCAAGACACTTATCGCTACTTGCTTTGCGGCACAAGGCCATCCGATCTCAGCGGTAAGGACCTGATCACTCAGGAAGTTCTCCACCGTCAGGAACTGGTTCACCTCGCAAGGGCAAGGTGCGGGGAATCTGAGCTCTGGGGCCGACTATGCTGGGCCGTGAGAGATTGCATGAACCAATGCCGTTTCTGCAACATCTAACCGGAACAGTCTGCATATATGCGCTCTAACAACGATCCGACCGCACCGGGGACGGACACTGTTCCCCCGTCGGCGAGGGGCGAAGACGTCTCTCCAGTAAGAAGACGGAACCTCACACACCGTCGGAAGGAGAAATGTCCGCACTGTGATTCCACATTGACGGGATTCTCGGGTCTCGTCAGTCACTGTCGGTCATTTCATCCGGAACATCCCCCACCGCTTCCCGAGCTCAAATGCGATTTCTGTGACATGGTTTTCCCCACACGGAGAAGCACCGCACCGCACAGAAGTCGCTGCGCACACAACCCAGACGCCACTCGACATCGAAACAGCAGTGCCAGGAGTCGATCTCTGCTGCCGCAGGATCAGCCAGCTTCCACAAGCACGCCAATCGGCCCGCAGGAAACCTTGCACCATCTGCTTCTAGAATGTCCAGGCACCTTGGCTGTGCGTCAACGGCTGGGCATTGAACAGGACCTCCGTCACGGAAAGTTCTCTCAATGGCAGCTGCCTCATAGCAGGAAACTCATTTTGCTGCCCGACCACCTCTTCGGCACTCAGATGGCATTGTATAGCTAGACATGCCGGTAAGAGTAGAAAAAAAAATATAATGACATCATTACGTCCAATACCACCGATGTGTACGGGCGATGGGACTGTATCCATGGTCCTCGAGCACACGCCCCGCCACTAAGGAGCCCACAAACAGCGGTGCGTGCAGCAGCGCCACACAGACCACATCTTCTTTAAACAAAAAAATAAAAGAGAGTGGAGACGTCTAGTTCGAAGGTGACTTGTCCTTGCCGACGGTGAGCAGTGGCGAACGTATCACCTCGTGTGTGGAAACACCACTGCTGCTTCTGCTTTTGGGACTGTGTGGTTGTGGCAGTGTTCTGAGCCACGGAGTGTGGATTTGCGACTTCTCACGGAGAATATGTGCCGCGTTCCCTGCTGGCTTTCTTTTTTGATGTTTTTTTTAAATGTTGTTTACATGGAACAATGGGAGTACCTTTTTCTTTTGTTTTACTTAATGGTCAGTTGCTGCGCACCGTCATGAGCGAATTGTTTTCCCTCTTGATTGCTTCTGTTGCCTACACGCGGTACAGGCCCCACGGCTGTGCGCTCCACGGACGACACAAAAGGAGGAGTGGAGGAGCAGGCCGGATGCCGCATGAAATGTGTGGGATGTTGTGTGGGCTTGTGGAACAGTAATATTTTTTTCCTTGTGCAGGTACTGTACGCATGTACATATAAACACAGTCCTGCTTTGCTGCATGGCGTATGAAATGATGATTCTGCTGAAGTGTATTTTCTTTTGAGGAGGAGGAGACTCCCGTTGGGCACTCAACTACTTTTTTTGTTTTGATATCGCTTTTTTACTTCTGGTGTGCGGGTCGGTGTGCGTTCCTCTGCAGGGCTGCTGCCGTTTTTTACTGTGCGTATTACTGTGTGACTTTTCTCTGCCTTTGCTTTGCGTTGACGTGTTGTTAGTTTGTGCTGAAGGCTACACGCAAGTGACAGGAGTGATGGCGATGATGATGACTGGCCGTGTGCTGCTGGTGTGTGCCCTCTGCGTGCTGTGGTGCGGTGCCGGCGGTGGCTACGCGTGGCCGTACAAGGAATGTAAAAGCGACGATAAATCCTGCCTTAATCACGGTCAGCACAAGAGTGTATATAACAGTTCAATTCGATCTTGGTTTTTGGGTGAGACGGATTCGACATCTACGGGATTGCTTGGTTCTTCCACTGGTTCGACTGGAAGTGGCGGTGAAGTCTCACGAAATGGTGCAGGCGGAACTACGAACTCCGCAACAGATCCACAGAAGGGAGGTGCTCAGTCCTCTTTGACTCCATCCCAACATGCGTCAGCCTCTTCTGGCGACTCTTCTCGATCCAAAGAATCCTCTGAGAAAACTGAAGAGACTCCTGGTCCTGTCTCAACCTCCGACAATGATGGCGATGGAGGCCCGAACACAGCCAATCAAGCCCATTTGACTGGTAGTGAGAAACGTGACAGCGGCCATCAAACAGAATACGGAGACACGGACCCCAATTTGCCCCTTGAAGATTCGAAGGACGGTGAAGGCACCCACAGCTCTCCCACGCCACCTCCAGCCAATAAAGCAAATGTACCCCAAGTAACAGCAGAAGGAGAAAAGGCACCGGCGGTGTTGACGAGACAAGAAGAATCGGAAGGAAATCCAGAAGCAGAACCAGAGAATGAACAGCACAGCTCTGCGAGTGGCGTGTCAGTGCCGCAACCAGAAGCAGCACAACAAAGCGAAACTGAGGATGATAATACGACGGAAAAAACACCAGACGAGGCCGCAGCTCCGAAAAATGGCACAGCGACGACTGGCGACAGTGACGGCAGCACCGCGGTCTCCCACACCACCTCCCATCTTTTGCTTCTTCTTGTTGTTGCGTGTGCGGCTGCGGCTGCGGTGGTGGCCGCGTGAGAGTGAGTGAGAGCCGTGCACCGCCCGCACACACACTCGTCCTTCTCTCTCTGTGTGTGTGTCCCCTTGCATGGACTCTCGCCCTCACCTCACCCCACGAGGCACACACAATAATGTGCCCATTGTATATATGCATGCACACCCATGCAGGCCGTTGTTGCTCTCTTTTGCACGACACGCACCGCTGCCGTCCTGCCTGGCTGCATGGGCGGAGCACCGTAACTGTTTTGTTTTTCTTCTCTTACGATTGTTTTAAGTGTTTTTAATTTTTCTTTTCTGTTTGCTTTAAAATACTTTAAATGTTTTTTCTTGCTTTTTCTGGTTTTGCGAGTGTTTTTGTTTATTATTTTTTTTTTGCTTTTGTTTTTTGTGTGTCTTTTATTCAAAACTCTTTATTGCTTTTCTTTTGCTTTTGGGGGGCAATCACTATGGACGTGTTTTCTTTTCTACTCTTCCCTCTTTTAATTGTTTGTTGCTGCACTCTTCCTGCGAGGGGTGCCGTGTGTTTCCCGCCCAACTGCTCCACTCGCACACCCACCGACACGCTCATGACGACGGCCCTGTGCGCCTCGCCTGCTGCACGCATGAGGAGGGGCCGCGACGAACGGCGCGCTGAGGGAGCCGTGACGTGTGGGCGTGCGACGAGGGCCTGTGGGGCGGAGCACACATTTCTTCCCTCCTGTTTTGTTTTCTTTGCGGCCAGGGCTGGCAGACACCCGCAGCGCCACACACACAGCCACACCCTGCCGCCGTGTTTTTCTTTAAGGATTTTTTTTGCTTTGCGTGTTTATTTCATGCGGTGGCGCACCCTTCGGTGTCGGCCTCGTGAGCATTTCTCTCCCCTCCGATGATTTCTTTTTCTTTTGCTGCGCTCACTCTCCCGATGGAGTGACGCGACTCCCGTCATGTCTGCGTGCCTCTCTCAGTCCCCACACACGAGTGACTGTGCTCTGCGGGCCGCACTCACGCCGATGAGAGGGCTGAGGGGAGCAGCAACACGCAGATGACCCCATGAAATATAAACGATGTGCGGACACACGGAGGGTCGGACGGTCGAAGCACACGCAGCCATCTTTTTAATTTTCTTTTGTGGGCAAAATACATACAGACAGTTTGGTGTGGCCACATGGCAGCCAGGCGATTTTTTTCTTATTTTAAATTTGTGTGGAGCAGTAATGGACGATTTCTTTTTCATTTATAATTATTTTGTGTGATGGGGTTTACATAAGACGAAGGGGACGTTTTTTTGTTTTCAATAAATATTGTGTGAATGGCCGCTGCTTGGGCTGCAGTGCAGTCATGAGTTTGAGCGGTCTTCTTGTTGTTGTTTCCGTTATGCGTCTCCGCTGTACATTTTTGTGCGTCTCTCCACATACTCTGCTCCCTCTTTTCCACTTCTTTGCTTTGTGTTGCTGCAGGCACAACCAACCACACACACAAGATGCACATTGCAGTGGATTTGGATGCACCTTTTGCAATGCATGCTGGCAGTTGCGTGTGACGCCTGTTGTCTTCTTCCGTGGCCATGAGGAGGGAGGAGAGGGAGCGCACCCCGAGTCTATTTTCCTGCGGGTGTGATGCACCGCGTGTGACTGCGCTGAGTTGGGCTCCGTGTCCCATTGATGGCGGGATGGTAGGAAATTTTGTTGACTGCGGTGGTGACGGTGCGGCGCCGTGCTGGTCCTTGCGCTCTTGTGCTGCTGGGAGTGCTGGAGATGTATCTGGTGATGCGGATGCGGTGGTTGTGCCGGTGGATGTGTCGTGTGCTCCGAGTGACGGCAGCCTGAGCTGTCGCGTGTGTGTGGGCGTGGAAGAAGTGTTCTGCTGCCGATGCTGAGGCTCAGTAGGAGAATTATACTTTCAGTGGCTTTGATGTGCGCATGCATTACAGAGATGGTGAGCTGGGTGCTGTGTGCCATGTGGCCCATGCGGTGCACACATGTAGCAACTGTGCTGCCAGCTGTGAAAGGAAGGAGGAAGGGGCCACCGTTGCCTTCACGATGAATGTGACGACACACAAATACGCCGGCCCTTATGAATTGTGGCGGCGTCATTTTCCCGATGGAACCATCTATCCGCTGCAGGAGCAGCGATGCTGACCGGA
>NW_001849548.1:260733-300321 GCF_000209065.1 Trypanosoma cruzi
GAGTATTTCCTCCTGCGGGAGGCTCTGCATGTGTCCTACGAAGGTGGGTGCTGGAGAGAGGACGGCTTGGAACCGAAACTGTTTGTGGGCGATGTCACGAATCCCACGGGTGGCAAGCGGAGTGGACGCATCGAATGTGGCGACCCCAAACCACTCTCGAAACTGATCCCTTCTGCTTCTCACGAAGGTGAATGGACGGAGTTCATTGCTTCTGGTGGCGCAGGTGTTGTGGTGGAGGATGGCACGCTTGTGTTTCCTCTGATGGCGGTGGATGAGACAGAAGACGTTTGCTCCATGATCATTTGCTCGACGGACAGCGGCAGTGCCTGGGCGCTCTCTGAGGAAATTTCCCCTGCGGAACGCCTTAACCCCGCGTCACCGAGTAGGAGGGATCACTTCTCATGATTGTTGACTGCGAGAGTGGCCAGAGGGTGTAGGCGTCGCGTGACATGGGGACAGCGTGGGCGGAGGCCATCGGGACACTCTCAGGCGTATGGGTCAACGCACGATCGGGAGTCCCTCAGAAGGAAAGCCTGCGTGTGGATGCCCTCATCACCGCGACCATTGAGGGAAGGAAGGTCATGCTGTGCACTCAGAGAGGGTATGCCTCGGGGAAGAAAAGGGCCACTGCGCTCTGCCTTTGGGTCACGGACAACAACCGCACGTTTTCTGTTGGACCGGTTGCCGTGGACAATGCTTCAAAGTGGAAGACAGAACTGAAGGACTGCGGTATGTAATTTTATTTGCCTTGTCCCTCTTGTTGCCGCCGTGTGTGTGCTGTGCGCATGGCAATATCTTGTGGTGTGACGTGGATGGCGTTGCTATTGCATGTGCCCTTGTGCGCGTGCTGTGCGTTGGGTTTCTCCTCCCCATGACACCGCCCTTGTGTGCGGGTGAGTGGAGGTGCGAGGAACTAAGCGTGAGTGACCGTTGTTTTCGTACATTTGCGTTTTTCACACACGTGGCACCACTCGGCAGCCTCTTGCAGCACCAGGCCGTGGACTGAGAGGGTGGGAAGTGTGCTCCAACCACAAGGACAACGAGACGCAGTGCATGACGGCCAACCTGACTGGTGTGTGGTTGCAGCGCATGGAACACGTGAGCCAGTACTTGTTGGGCGTTGCGCTGATAATTTTTGAGGAGAGGCGGCACGACATTGTGGCGCTGTGTGTGTTGCGCGGCCGTGGCATTCCGGCGATCGTGAGTGACGTGACGGACACGGAGCTGCTTGACTGGGGGAGGAAGTGGCAAACGTTGCGGCGCGGTGGGAGCGCATGGCGGCTGCGTGTGCTGGGAGGACCCGACGATCCCGAGGCCTGTGCTGGAGGGGCGCATGCTGGAGTGAGCGTGGCGTGCCTGTGAGGGTCTGAGGAGAGGGAATAACAGTAACAGTGACTGTGGGAGTGAGGAACGGTGCACGGACGTGGATTAATTCTTTTTTGTTGTTTTGGATTGTTTTTGAACCGCGTCAACCAAATTGTTGTTGTGGTGCGCGACTCTCGTTTCTGGATGGGACGGTGCGTGTCACTGTGACTCGTCTCTTTTTTGCTTTCACTCTCTGTTGACGTGTTGTTAGTTTGTGCTGAAGGCTACACGCAAGTGACAGGAGTGATGACGATGGCTGGCCGTGTGCTGCTGGTGTGTGCCCTCTGCGTGCTGTGGTGCGTTGCCGGCGGTGTTTATGCGAGGGACGTTGACATCAACGCACTGGGTGGCTGCGTGGCGTCGGGTGTGTTGGGTGAGAATGGATCCCACATGCCTGACGGATGTAATAAAACTACGATTACGATGCCTTTGCGGTCAGTACTGCCCATTACTGCCGTCGAAGCCTCGACTGAAAAAGATAATGCTGTTGCAAAACAGAACGATTCGAATTCAATTGGGACTTCCAACATTGGTGCTTCTCCTGGTGGTGGTTCCGGCGATGGAGACAGTTCTGGCTCTGCTGGTGCTGTTCCAGGGGCTCCTGGTGGTACAGGGGCTTCTGGAGAGGGAGGTTCTGCTGGTGGTGGTGGGAGCGGTGGTGGTTCTACTGGAGATCATGGCACCGGTGGCGTTTCTTCTGGTCCTTCTGTTTCCGCTGCTCCTTCTGCTGTTTCTCCTGCTGCTCCCGCTCCTCCTCCTGTTTCTCCTTCAGGTCCTCCTGCTCCTGCTGTTTATTCTTCAGCTGCTCCTGGTGTTAATTCTTCAACTGGCCGAAGTGGTGGGACAGCGGGCTCCTCAGGCAGTAATTCATCTAACACAACAGGGGAATCTTCAACAGGAGATCAGACGCCTGCAGCAGCGGCTCACATCTCCTCGCCACCCGAAAGACCGGAAGGAACGACATCCGGCACTGGACACAAAGGACAGGAAAAAGAAGAGGAAGAAGAAGAAGAAAAGCGGCAGCAAAGTGATGAAGCACAAGTCCAACAACATCAACAGCATGAACACCCCGCGGAAAGTGGCGAAGAATCCGCGAAAGATAAAAACGCCCTTCGTACAAATGCCACCGCAAATACAGGCGACAGTGACAGCAGCACCGCGGTCTCCCACACCACCTCCCCTCTTTTGCTTCTTCTTGTTCTTCTTGCGTGTGCGGCTGCTGCTGCGGTGGTGGCCGCGTGAGAGTGAGGGAGAGAGAGCCGTGCACCGCCCGCACACACACTCTTCCTTCTCTCTCTGTGTGTGTGTCCCCTTGCATGGACTCTCGCCCTCACCTCACCCCACGAGGCACACACAATAATGTGCCCATTGTATATATGCATGCACACCCATGCAGGCCGTTGGTGCTCTCTTTTGCACGACACGCACCGCTGCCGTCCTGCCTGGCTGCATGGGCGGAGCACCGTAACTGTTTCTATTTTATTGCATTGAGTGGGCGACCTCTCTCTCTCTCCCTCTGTGTGTGTGTTTTGCTTTACGGGAGCAATGAGAGTGTGTGCGCTGGTCGTCCCACGCTTCGGCTTGTTTTATTGTTTTACTCGTCTTGTGTTATGGTTGAGAGCACCTTTTCCATTACTATTTTTTTTTTTTGATTGGCAGTTTGCTTTGACTGCGGACGCCTAAATTCTCTTTTTCATTTTTTTTTGCCTTTGAGATATTGTCAGTGTTTCTTATTCTTTTCAAGCCATGAAGTATTTTTTTAAACGTACAGCATGTTTCAGTTGATCCACGTCGCTTCACGGTCTGCAGTTCTGCTGGTGCTTCTGGTTGTGATGTGATTGCCAGCGGGTGCTTTGCTGTCACTTTGACGTAATCCTGCTCCTGTGACAAGGCGATGCGTGCCGACAGCACGAATTGGATCCGCGTTGTTGTGAGGGACGTGCCCTTTTGAGCAGTTGGTGCGCTGCAGCCATACACCGTCATTGGGAGGGATGGACGCCCATCCGCATCAACGTATCCACAAGGGACCTGGACGCTACCGGGAAGTATTGGATCTCAGAGCGGTACTACGCAATGAATTCATCGAATGGCAATTGCGAGTGTGAAGGTGACGTTTTTCTTTGCTGAGAAAAGGGAAGTATTTGTTTCGTTATGCTTTGCTGCCACTGTTCGTTAATGGCCCGCGGGCTGTCCGTAGCGATGTGGCCAGTTTTTCCGTCTTGAACGATGCTGTCGTGCGAAAGGGTGTGCTCCCAAATAGTCGAACGCTTAGTTGTCGAGGACGAGGCATTCCCACAGCGTGTGCGGCAGGCCTTCCCGTGAATTTTCGCGGCTCAGCGGCTGGTGGGGTTGCAGCAGAGGAGTGGCTGAAGGGCTACGGCTGTCATCGGAGCATGCAGAGGTGCGTTGTCCGTTTTTTGCTCGTTGATACGCTTGACATTTTCGGTAATGAACTGCGCGTGAGGCACTTGTTGGGGAGACCGTGGAGCTGTCGCAGAATCCACATGTGAGGCCTTCCGCAACGATTGGAGTGCCAGGGATAGTGCGTCGGGCGTGTGCCTTCATACTGTGGACGGACGAGAAGACGCTGCTGCAGCTTGGGCAGGGCGACGTTGATCTGCTGCTCGTCGTTCTACGAGGAGGTGCCGTGGACACGCCAGGTGGAGGTTCCGGAGGAGGTCGGGGCGGTCCTGCCTCTTCAGTGTGAGGAGAGGAGCGGCACCACCAACACAGAGGGTTGCTTGTGATCCGTAGGGCGCGTGCCGGTCAGCCGAGGAGTGGGCAGGAGGACGTCAATCAGCCGCTTGCTGCTCGGCAAGGAGTGGCGGTATTCACGTCGGGAAGAGGTTACGGCGGAGGCAGCGCACAGACGCGGTCCCAAGAGTACCGCAGCACAGCCGATCCCAGAGGGCAGGGACATAGTGCCTCCATGCCTCGGAGAATCACAGGCCTGGGCTCCACAAGAAAACAAGCTGTTTCGCACGGACCGCTAGCGGCACGATGAAAACACGGCGAAGGGCATGATTGCGGTCCTCCCATTTGCGGAGCAATTCAGCTCGGGGCAGGCTGCCGTTGCAACACACTCGGCCTGCTCCATTCCGTCCGTCGTGATTCCTGTGGGACTGTCACGGCTGCCACTCGTGCGGTGCCTCAGTGCATTTCCAACCATGTGATCACAGAGGCCAGAGGTGTTTCACACGCCGAGGTGGAAGCATTCCAGTCGGCATCACGCAGGACAAAGGCGACATGTTTCCGTCGTGGCAGCATGCCTGCCAGTCGTGGGATGCCGTCCTCCGTCCCTGCAGTGTGGGATGGCAGATGGTGGTCCGAGTCCATGTAAACGGATGGAAGTACAGTGAGAAACGCAGTACGCGTTGCGCAGTAGATTAGGGAAACGAGATGCGGCCGCTGAGCTGCGTTGCCTGTGCCGGGACGTCAGAAAGCTCAATCTTCATGCCGCTTGGGGTGGTGGCGAGGCCCTCTCCTGCCGTCGTGGATGGTGAGCGACCGTCCCGCAGCTCATGGTGTGAATTCAGGTCAACCGCAATAGGCGCTGCAGGACCAAGACGACGAATGGTGCTCGCAAAGTGAGCAGCATGAGCAATTACTGTAGGAAGGGTTGCAGAGATTCACCACGCACATGCTGGGGCTGGCCGGTGGGCACACGCGGAAGGCGGTGGTCTCCAGGCAGTTGGTTCCACGAGCAACAGGCGCTCGCACGGAAAGGTGTGGCGCACCACGAGGGTCACGCCGCCGGCACGCCCACTGCAATGCCCTGCTGCAATCACTTGCACAGAGAGACAATAAAGAGTGTGTGGATGTGTGCCTAGAACACAGCGACCGTCACCTCCAGAGAAGTCCATCGTGGCACCGTCCGTCACGCGTCAGCACACACCGAGCAACGCCTGCAACCAGCAAAGTAAAACCAAAGAGGGGAAAGAAGAATGACCCCAAGAGCAGGCAACACCTCCACACATGGCGGACATCGTGCAGCCGCGTCATCATTTCAGCACGGGATGCAGGCCAACGTTCCACCGTCGCCAAGACATTCCTGCAGAGCGCCGTGCGACTAAGTATGTGTGTGTGTGCCAGAGGGTCAGAAAAAAAGAGGAGCACAGGGAGACGCATCAACATGGCAGGAGGCACAGCTGGATGGCAGCGATACATGCGGTACGGAACCAACCTCAACAATCGCTCACGGTGGCAACACACACACATCCGCAAAAACAAAAAAAACAAAAGAAAAGAAAAACACGGCGGCAGGGTGTGGCTTTGTGTGTGGAGCTGCGGGTGTCTGCCCGCCCTGGCCGCAAAGAAAACAAAACAAAAGGAAAGAAATGTGTGCTCCGCCCCACAGGCCCTCGTCGCACGCCCACACGTCACGGCTCCCTCAGCGCGCCGTTCGTCGCGGCCCCTCCTCATGCGTGCAGCAGGCGAGGCGCACAGGGCCGTCGTCATGAGCGTGTCGGTGGGTGTGCGAGTGGAGCAGTTGGGCGGGAAACACACGGCACCCCTCGCAGGAAGAGTGCAGCAACAAACAATTAAAGAGGGAAGAGTAGAAAAGAAAAACACGTCCATCGTGATTGCCCCAAAAAGCAAAAAGAAGAGATGGGGCAGTGAGATAAAAGAACAATAAAAAGTAAAAACAAACACAAAAAGCGAAGAAAAAAATCACACAACCAGAAAAAACAAAAAAAAACATTTAAAATATTTTAAAGCAAACAGCAAAGAAAAATTAAAAACACTTAAAACAATCATAAGAGGACAAAAAGCCGAAACAGTTACGGTGCTCCGCCCATGCAGCCAGGCAGGACGCCAGCGGTGCGTGTCGTGCAAAAGAGAGCACCAACGGGCCTGCATGGGTGTGCATGCATATATACAATGGGCACATTATTGTGTGTGCCTCGTGGGGTGAGGTGAGGGCGAGAGTCCATGCAAGGGGACACACACACAGAGAGAGAAGGACGAGTGTGTGTGCGGGCGGTGCACGGCTCTCTCTCCCTCACTCTCGCGCGGCCACCACCGCAGCAGCAGCCGCACACGCAACCAGAAGAAGAAGCAAAAGAGGGGAGGTGGTGTGGGAGACCGCGGTGCTGCCGTCACTGTCGCCAGTCGTCGCCGTTGTAGTTTTCATGGCTGTGGCTTCGACTGGTGTTCCTTTCGGATTGGCATCTTTATTTTCATCCGGTTTTTCTTCTCGTGTCCCTGCACCATCAGCTGCTGGATCATCGTCTCCAGTTGTTTGGGTGCTGTTGGGATTTGTTATATTCGATGCTCTTGCCGCACCAGATGATAAATTTGGCTGCTCTTCACCGCCTGCTGAGGTCACCTCTGTGGCGTCGGCATCATCTTCTTCTTTCTTTGTCTCCTCTTCTTTCTTATCATCCTCTTCCTCTTGCTTCTCTTCTTCCTCTTCTTCCTCTTCTTCCTCTTCCCTTTCTTCTTCTTTCTTTTCACCTTCTGTTTTTTGACGCTTGCTGCCCTTCTTTGTACTTGCCGTTTCTGGTGCTCCTCCTCCTTCGGATTGTGATGCCGGTGACGGGCTCGCTTTCGGTGCCGCTCCCTGTGATCCTGACGCCGGCGGTGCGGGTGTTTGTTGTGACTCTGCCTGTTTACCGTTTTGGCCATCTCCTCCAGCGCCACTTCTGGAATCGTTGCCGTTTTTAGAATCATTGTCATTAACGGGCGTAATGTCTTGAGAAACTTGAGGTTTTTCAGAACATCCACCACCGCCGGCACCGCACCACAGCACGCAGAGGGCACACACCAGCAGCACACGGCCAGTCATCATCATCATCACGGCTGCACACACAGTCTAGGGAGGGACAAAGAGAGGAAGAGGAGAAGAACACACACATCAGCAGCATGGAAAAGGAGGAGTAGCGTTTGCATGAGGGCTGCTGTCATGAGCATGGGGGACGCGTGCACGCAGGAAGAACAGGCAACAATGAAACACCGGACAGCACGGCACACAACTCCACGGCATGTAAAACCCACCCACAGCTGCCCCCAAAATGGAAGGGAAAGAGGGCGCAACAGTGCGGCAAGAACACAGTGATGCCGGTGCAGAAAAGGATCCCAAAAAGGCGTGAAAAAGAAACAAAAAACAGTCTTCCCCCACAGCGGCCACATCCAACAACGCAAGCAATAATAACAGAAACAAACACCACACACGGCAACTCACAGCGGCAGTGAGTGCCCTGTCGCCAATCTTCATGGCTGCACGCTACCGCACTCCTCGTGAGTCCATCGCTCCGCTGCCTTCCTCCTTCCCGCGGCTCCCCCCCACGGCTCCCCCCCACGAGCAGCCACGGCACACAATCGGGTCCATCCGCATCCGTCGCCACGCCACCCTCAACGACCCAACAGGCAACCGCTCAACGACTGTTGCGGAAATCACACACCCGCAACAAAGCACGCGACGCAACATCGTCTCATGTGGACCCCGCCGTCAGAAGAACGTCATGCCGACCGTTTGGTCGGCACACGGTACAATCAATCAACAGAACAGAGAAGTAAGACAGGCACTCAATCAAGGACGCTCCACGCACACAGCCCTTTTGATGCCGCCGCTGCTGCCACGGGCACGGTACCCGAGCGGAAAATGACACGCAGTAAAAAAGGCCTCGCAAGAGAGAAACAATCCACACGTCCATATGCAAAGCGCCGCTCAGGCTGCTGCGGCTGCAGGGTCTGTGGGCAAAAATGCGCCTTACTGAATCCCGCCAGTTATGTCAGTCTCCCCTCGCACCAATGTAGCGCATAATGCACGGTGTGCGTCCACAGGCATCCACTCCCGGTGCCCTAGCAACACTTCAGAACACACATAATGGAGAAGGGAAGTATCATTACACAATGCCAAAGCAGGTAAATAAAAATAGGGAAATCAAAACCACACAGATCCCTCGCACACGCACACAAACACCCCACAGTATCCTCCAGAAAAAGTCAAACAATTTCTTATCCCAACCCATAATACACGCGTAGTGCCGACACATCAGCAACCAACACAAAAGAGGGAGAGTGCATACAGCATGTCTCTGGTACAAAGTATACGGACAAGCAGAGCGTATGTATATACTGACAGGAACATGCCAGTTGATATAGGCCTCTCTCTCTTGCACCCACTGCTGAGTGTTGGCACCGCGGCGGCAGCAGCAAGCAGAAGAAGCAGCGGAAAGGGACAAGCAGCAGCCGCAGTGTTACTGCCGTGGATCGGGGGCGGGGCGTCCTTCATGTCTGCCTCCCAACCCCCGCGCACCACCGCCGCATCATCCTCCCTCGGCGGAGGGTCCACGGCGCCCTGCGCGTCATCAGCGGCATCAGGGCCCTTGTGTCCCGTGGCTGTGGCACCGCCACCGGCCTTGTCGCTGACGGCCTCATCTCCTAATGATTGTTCCACAACAGACGTCACGCCATCGGCGGCCACATCGTCGCTGTCCGGAAGATCGCGCTTCTTCTCCGCCTCCTGCGGCGCACCCGCGGTGTCGCTGGGCAAGAGCACTCCGTTGCCGTCGTGGCACCGGAGGCGACTTCCCTCTCCTCTGTCAACGGATGCTTCTGGGGAGCAGCCGTGTCCACATCCTTCGGTGGTGTGCCACGGCCGGTCCCAATGCTCTCTGGATCGGGGACGGATGCCCGTAGCAAAGCTTGTTCAGTAGATGCCAGTGAAACCGTCCTGCTCCACACGCCCTCTCACATCGCCGTCCCACGAAACTATTGGAAGCAGCCTGACGCTGGTGACGGATATCGTGCACACCTGCGCGTGGTCACGGAAAATAGCTTTTCCCTCATCGTAGGGCGGAGCAACCCACGTAATCGTCGACTCGGCCGTGCATGGGGCACAACGGGCGTTACCCTCTTCAGTCACTCTCAGACGCACCCGCATGCCGAGACACCGCAATGCCGCATGCATGACAGCACCGAGATGTATGTTTCTTCCGGGTCCCTCGCATCCGTCGTGTTGGTGGGAAGCGTGTCCAGACACCACGAAGAGGGCTTGTCCCCAGGCACCGCAGACAAACATTCTCCCCTCCAAATAACAGCGGCAGCATTTCTCACATCCAGTGCGGGACCAATGACGGGGCAGCTGTCCATCGGGCGTTTTGCTGACCTTTCATGGATACTCCGTCTACACACCAACCACTGGAATACCGATCCAACGTGCAGCGTCTGGCAGGAACGCCCGCTTCGCAGAAAATGTGGGGATATTCACTCATGCTCGGTGCGGAGCACTTCCTCTGCAGCAGCGCACAGCAAGAATTCCTTCACCAGCGCATCGGCTCCGCCATCTCCCACTTCACCCTCATGCAGCCCAGGTCAGCCGGTGCGGCCAGCGTCAGCTCCGTGCAGCAGCCGGCACAAACAATCGGTGCCATCCACTCATCCTTCGCGTGGCGCTGCGGCCAGTGCCCACACACCACCCGATGCTGCAGCCACGCATTGCGCTCCATGCCACCAATGTCGTCGCAGTCGCAGGGCATCCTCGCAGCCATCGCGGCAGTCGTCGAGCACACCACCACCGACAGCGCTCTGCCACGCACACCATGTCAGCATTGGCAACACCAGTGGAACAATGCCCAGCACGCACCGTAAACCGACTGCAAACGCTGCCCGTGGCAAATGGGGGCACAATCAAAGGACCCTCCAGTGGCTGCACGGGCAGACGATCCGCATGCAGTTTAACAGCAGCAGGGATAACTTCATTGTCAGGAATGATCCCGTGCGCAGAGGATACAACGTCACCTTCACACTCGCAATTGCCATTCAATGAATTCATTGCGTAGTACCTCTCTGAGATCCAATGCTTCCCGGTATCATCCAGGTCCCTTGTGGATACGTTGATGCGGATGGGCATCCATCCCTCCCAATGACGGTGTACGTCTGCAGCGCACCAACTGCTCAAAAAGGGCACGTCCCTCACAACAACGCGGATCCAATTCGTGCTGTCGGCACGCATCACATATTCAACAAATCGAGGGTACGTCAAAGTGACAGCAAAGCACCCGCTGGCAATCACACCATAAGCACCATCACATGCAGCAGCAGCGTCTCAAACTAATGTGGGGTGTAGAGCAAGTAAGCCATTGATGTGGGTGTTAGGCAAATATTTCTTGGCTTGCTGAAGCAACAAGGACCGATTGCGTGGGAGAAACAAAGAACAGGAGAATACAAAAGAGAAAATTCAGCCATCCGCACTTTAAGAAGAAAACCAATCAATGAAAGTAAAATGGGTGCACTCAACCACAAAATCAAAAAGAAAAACAAAACAAAACGAAGCGTGGGACGACCAGCGCACACACACTCTCATTGCTCCCGTAAAGCAAAACACACACACAGGGAGAGAGAGAGAGGTCGCCCACTCAATGCAATAAAAACAAAACAGAAACAGTTACGGTGCTCCGCCCACGCAGCCAGGCAGGACGGCAGCGGTGCGTGTCGTGCAAAAGAGAGCACCAACGGGCCTGCATGGGTGTGCATGCATATATACAATGGGCACATTATGTGTGTGCCTCGTGGGGTGAGGTGAGGGCGAGAGTCCATGCAAGGGGACACACACACAGAGAGAGAGAGAAGGACGAGTGTGTGTGCGGGCGGTGCACGGCTCTCTCCCTCACTCTCACGCGGCCACCACCGCAGCAGCAGCCGCACACGCAACAACAAGAAGAAGCAAAAGAGGGGAGGTGGTGTGGGAGACCGCGGTGCTGCCGTCACTGTCGCCAGTCGTCGCCGTCGTAGTTTTCGTGGCTGTGGCTTCGATTGGTGCTTCTTTCGGATTGGCATCTTTATTTTCATTTTGTTTTCCCTCTGCTGTCCCTGCACCATCAGCTGCTGGATCATCGTCTCCAGTTGTTGGTGTGCTGTTGGGATTTGTTATGTTCGATGCTCCCTCCGCACCAGAAGATAAACTCGGCTGCTCTTCAGTGCCTGCTGATATCTCCCCTGTGGTGCTGGTAACAGCTTCTTCTTTCCTTGTCCCCTCCACTTCTTTCGTATCATCCTCTTCCTCTTGCTTCTCTTCTTCCTCTTCCTCTTCCCCTTCCCCTTCTTCTTCTTTCTTTTCACCTTCTGTTTTTTGACCGTTGCTGCCCTTCGTTGTACTTGCCGTTTCTGATACTTCACTTCCGGATTTTGGTGCCGGTGACGGTCTCGCTGACGCTTTCTGTGGTTCTGGCGCCTTTGCTGCGGGTGCTTCTTGAAGCTCTGCCGGTTTACTATTTTGGCCACCTCCTTCAGCGACACCTGTGGTCGCATTGTCGTTTTTAGTGCTCTTGTCGGGCGGAGGAGCTGGAGTTGCTTCAGCTTGTCCACCACCGCAGACACCGCACCACAGCACGCAGAGGGCACACACCAGCAGCACACGGCCAGTCATCATCATCACTCCTGTCACTTGCGTGTAGCTTTAAGCACAAAATAACGTCCCGTCAACGCAGAGTGAAAGCAAAAGGGGAGAGACACTTCACAAAGCCACGCACAGTGAGAAATGATAGCAGCTTGCACACACCATGAGGCAGTTGGAATCAGTAAAGAGGGGGGAAACACACACCGCACCGCAAGGCAGAAATTTAAAAAAAGGAAAAGCTGGGTTAAGAGTCCGGCAAGACTCCCGGAAAGAATGAATAAAATTGATTAGTTCGTAATTTTATTTCATGTGCCATGCAGCACAATATAGACGACCGTGTGTTTGTGTATACATCTTCCCCGCAAAAATAGCAGAAAATAATGAGAAAAAAAGGGAACTTGCTGCTCCACCAGCCCACACAACATCTCTCACACTTCATTGCGGCATCCGGCCTGTCCCTTCAGTCCTCGTACGTGCAGTCCGTGAGACACACAGCAATGAGGCCGGCACCGCGTGTGGGCAAAAAAGAAAACAAAATGGAAAATACGTCACTCATAATGATGTGTAGAGCAGTTAAACAGCCATTGGGAAAGCACAAAGATAATTATTATTCCAATAAATGACAAGCAGCAATAAGGAAAGAAAACAAGCAAAAAAAACTTAAAATGAGGTCCTTGACAAAATTCGGTAAGCCCCAGCGATGGGGTCCATGCCCCTTTCGCGGTGCTGGGGCTCGGGCTGCATATAAGAACTCCGCAGCAGGGCGTTGCGGCGAGCACGACGGAGACCAAGACGACTCCACCCCTCGAGAAGGTTCCACGCCATGCCCGGTGCGGGGAGGTGAAGCGGTCTGCCCGCAGGCTGTCGGTCAATACTGCACGACCGTTTCGCAGCGGTCACTCCGTTGATGTCACCTGTGGCGGTGACGTCCAAAAGAACCCTGGCACCGAGGAGGATGGCTGCATCAATATTTGGCGGCTTAACATTGCAGGCCTCTCGTCCGTAAAAAGATTGAACTTGCGGCGCGATTGGAGCTGCATCAAACTGACATCGTTCTTTTCCAGGAAATAAATGACCGTAGAGACGTAGCGACGAAATTATCTGGCCATAATGGCATTTTTCAGGCATGCACTGGGCGCAGTGGTGGCGTTGCCATCCTGGTGCGCCACTCTCTGCCGTGCGAGCGCCTGTCGCTCCCTGGCACAGACCTCCTGCAGACCATTGCTGTCCGTGTATTTCCACCGGGCTGTCCCAGCATTTGCGTGGCGAATCTCCACAACCCTCCCACAACAATTGGTCAATAATCCGCATTTATCAATATCTTTCGTCGCTTGGGCCCCGCTGCGATTATCGTGTGTGGCCTGAATTTGCATCATGGACTCTGGGATAGTCATAAATACCACCAACGACTGGAGGCGAGGATTTCGCCGCTGTTTTAATTGATATGGATTTTGAGCCGGCAAATGACACGGCGCAGACAACACGGATCACACATCGTAATGTCTCGTCCCCTGGCGTGACTGCGTATCGCGCCCTACGCATCTCCCACCGGGCAATCCACTACCGACATGGATTAGGACCACTCCTTAATATATTACTTGGTAGAGATGGAAGATGGCATTCCGCGACTGGCCAACACGCCACCTCAACGGAAGAAAGCCACTTTTGCCCTGCGCAAAGCGGATTGGCCTGCTTTTACATCGTTGTGTGAAACTCTCCTTTTTTACCCTGTCCACATGGTTGGACATTCGCAGAGGCATCTTGCGAGCAGCTAAGCGCCATATCCCGCGCGGCAGCCGTGAACGCCCCAAAACGAATATGGACACACGAAATGTTGCAAGCCAAGGCCGCCGCAGAAGCAGCATACAAGGCACACACATTGCCTCACCTGGAGACAGCCTGCTTCGAGCCGAATTAATCCAAAAAAGGGAGGAACGAAATCAAGCCTTACGCCGTTGCTTCGCTATGCTTCTGGAAGCCCGTGTGGAAAAACTTGGAGCCTCACCCAGCCCGAGCTGGCGAGATCTTCGCGGTGTGGCGGCGCCGCACCCTCATCCCCTGGAAGCGGTTGTGCTCCGAACTGATCTTCGGACCGCGTTTGCGCTCTGCCTCGGAAACAGGCAAATCTGCTCCTCTGTCATTTTGTGCGGTTTCACGTGCCATACCGCCTTGTACTGCTGCTGCTGCTGCACGCCGCACTCCATTGCCCGCTAGTGGCTGGGAAATGGATCGGCCTCTCACGCCGCATAAAATTGACGTGACCATCCGTGACTCTTTGCTCGGCTCAGCCCCTGGCCCCGAAAACATGTTAAATGAGTTCCTGCACCGTCTCGGGCCCGTCGCGCATGGCACACTTGGAACGATGATCCACAACTCCTTTGCAAACGGCAGCCTGCCTGGCTCCTGGAATACGGTGGACAATATTCGCATTCCCCAACCCGGGAAGGATCCATGCCGCCCAGAGAGTTACAGACCTATCAAATCACTCTCTGCTTTACTAAAGTTAACCGAAGGAATGATTCACCGCCGTCTGTCAGCGTTATTGCCGCATCACCCACGTCAATTCGGGTTCACACATTCGCGTTCTACATCGGACGTGGCGACACTTGCCATCGATAAAATTACCCGTGGATTGAATGAGTTCAGCACTGTGGAGTATGAGCGCCCTGGAGGCAACGTCCCCGCAAGGCACTTTCGTCGCCATCGCTCGTTCGTAGTCTTGATTGACATTTCGACTGTGTTCGACACCACTGACCATGGGAAATTATTCGGCATGCTTGACAGACTTCCGCGCCTTGGCCTCGAACCAAACGCTGGCTGCACAACTACCTGCGGGGCCGCTATGTTGGGGTATGCACTCGCGAACAGCACTCCCGGAAACAACTCGCCTCAGCTGGAGCACCGCAAGGCGGCGTCCCGGGACCCCAACTCTTCCTTTACTGTGTGGATGACCTGCTGCGCCGCATGGACAGCATCTATTCTGCCTCCGCATTCATTTACGCTGACGAACACACACTTGTTGCCTCAGGTGCGGACATCCATGCCTGTGCTGCGGCAATGCAACCGGTCCTGTCACCTATAACGACATGAGCTGCCGAGCAAAACCTCAAAATCAACGTCGCTAAGAGCGAAGCTGCTCTATTCCACATCTCTTCACACACACGGTCTGACGAGGACATGGTCGATCTCCATCTTGTTAACGGGAACCTACGCATTCAGTCATGCCCAGTGCGCTTGCTGGACACCACGTTCGATCGCCTTCTTAATTTTCGTACGCACGCTTCCACCGCTGCAAAGCAGACCATGCCACGCCGCCATCAGCTGCGGCTGGTCGCACGGGCTGGTGCGTCCCATCACACTATGCAATCCTTTTTGATTGGATACGTCCATGGTGTGTCACTGTATCATGGCGAGACAATTGTCCCATGCCTTGCCCAAACCTACCTCCATAATATGAAAGTACTGTACCGCAACAGTTGTACAACATCCCTTGGCATTAGTGCACCAACGGAAGATACATCCGTCTACTTGCAAGCCAATCATTTCCCGCTCCGGAAGATACTCTGGCTTCTTGCACTCACACAACACGAACGCCACGCACTTCTTCGATGTATTGAGGACGTGCGTTCCCTGTCCACACGGAACCTGTGACTCCGTCCATACATAGGAAAGCGGCGACATCAATACCGCTCCAGGGAGATGCAGTTATTAATGGATTAGAACGCGTATGTGACACTATTGGGATACCAAATAACCACAATCGTGCTCCTCCTATTCAACATCGAATTTTCCCCTGGGACACTGTGAGCTGCAATAAAGTGGAATTTAATCAGCCACGCTTTGCCCAAGACGCCTCTGGCGACGTCAAGCGCACGGCTCTTGACTCTATTTGCTCCTCTCTGGGAGATTTTGAATTATAGACAGACGTTTCTTCATCTCTCGCCGAACTCGAATCTGGATCCGCTGCACTATTGTACGGCTCCACCACGACAACGATCTCCCTGTGGAGGTCCATCGTGCAGCAGCTGGCAGGCTCGCATGCTCATATAGAGCAGAGTGCCTTGCCACTGAAGATGGCATTAGACATCTCATACCTTTTTGTCTGAAACATCCCAATCGCCCACACGAATCCTGGTGGCAACGGACTCCCCGTCGGCAATCACACCACACACATCATCACAACCACAAGCACCAGCAGCAGTGCAGACCGTGGGCTAACGTGACCAATTGGCGCATGCTGTACGTAAAAGAAAGCAATTAATGGCTTGATAAGGATAAGAAACACTGACAATATCTCAAAGGGAAAAAAAAAAGAAAATAAAATAAAAAATCATGCGTCCACATTCTAAGCAAACCACCAATCAAAAAAAAAGAAGAAAAACATAATGGGTGCACTCAACCACGAAATCAAAAAGGAAAAACAAAACAAAAAGCCGAAGCGTGGGACGACCAGCGCACACACACTCTCATTACTCCCGTAAAGCAAAACACACACACACAGAGAGAGAGAGAGAGGTCGCCCACTCAATGCAATAAAAACAAAACAGAAACAGTTACGGTGCTCCGCCCATGCAGCCAGGCAGGACGGCAGCGGTGCGTGTCGTGCAAAAGAGAGCACCAACGGGCCTGCATGGGTGTGCATGCATATATACAATGGGCACATTATTGTGTGTGCTGCGTGGGGTGAGGTGAGGGCGAGAGTCCATGCAAGGGGACACACACAGAGAGAGTGAAAGACGAGTGTGTGTGCGGGAGGTGCACGGCTCTCTCTCGCTCACTCTCACGCAGCCACCACCGCAGCCGCAGCCGCACACGCAACAACAAGAAGAAGCAAAAAAGGGGAGGTGGTATGGGAGACCGCGGTGCTGCTGTCACTGTTGATGGGTGTCGCTGTGATTATTTTATTGGTGGCGTTGTCCAGTGCTTTTGTGGACTCTTTGCTGTCGGGTGCTGCATTGTTTGTGCCATCCGTCTTTGTGTCAACTTCTGTATTCACAGCGTTTTTTGCCACGCCCTCAGTGGAATTGTTGCCCATACCTTTGGAGATTTGAGTGTGGCTGTTGCTGTCGTGCGATGCCGCGTTATTTCGGGTTTCGTAGGTGGTAGCTTCAACTTGTGCTGGTGGTATGGGACGGTCAGTCGTGCCTCGAAGTCTGGCAGAAAAATTGACACTGGGAGGAGATATTGGAATTGTATGCACCTGACGTATAGTTGGTTTGTCGTCGCTGGGTTTTGTGGCAGATGGGTTGCCTTCGGTTGGTGCGTTTTCATCCAAGTAGACTTTTTCTTTTGCCACTTCCGGTTGTGTATTTTTGTTGTTGTCCGCCGCAGTGAGTGCAGTCCCCTGGCCGCTGGCCGAAGGATTTCCTCCTGGAGGAGAAGATGACTGGAGCGTCTCCTGTTTACCGCCGTCTAATAATTCCTGCGCTTTACCGGCCTTACTTGAATTATCATCCTCCTCTTCCTCTTCCTCCTCTTCCTCTTCCTCCTCTTACTCTTCCTCCTCCTCTTCCTCTACTTCTTCCTCCACTTGTTGATCGCTTGGTAATCTCATAGATGAACTGCTTGCAGGGATAACCTTCTTTGCTTCTTTTGCCGGTGACGCCTTCGTTTGGGGAACGGAGTTCGCCTTCAATCCCTCCAATGACGCACCTTCTGGTTGTACACCACCGTCACCTGATGCAGTCCGCAAGTCCTCTACTTGTAATTGCGCCTGTTCAGACTCCACACCATTACCTCCCGACGAACCTTCCCCTTCATTGGAGGCGTTAACGTTGACGCGTTCCTCAGTGTTCTCAGCAGCAACAACAACGGCAAACTGTTGCCGCCTCCAACGACGACGGCCATCCACAACGGCACGCAAACTCTCCATCCCCTGATGGACGCATTCCTCAACGGCGGACACATTCGCACCGCCTCCTGTCCTCCTGCCAACCTCCTCCACGCATTCCCTCCGCAGCCAAGCACGCCGTCCCGCGAAGGAATACTCATCCACACTACCATCGCCACCGCAGGCACCGCACCACAGCACGCAGAGGGCAAACACCAGCAGCACACGGCCAGTCATCGCCACCACTCCTGTCACTTGCGTGCAGCCTTCAGCACAAACTAACAACACGTCAACGCAGAGTGAAAGCAAAAGGGAAAACTGTTTAAAAACCAAGCACAGACACCGTAGAGCAACAAATGGCAGCACCCAGAATCAGCAGCGCACACCATGAGGCAGATGTAACTCGTACGATTGCAGAACTCGAACACCGCCCTGCACACCATGGGTTTTAAAAAAGATAGAACAGCAAGAATAAAAACACCCAAGGCACCAGTACGCATACATAGGAGCGTGTCTGTGATGCGTTCAATGAGGCGAATGCGAGAACAACCCGGAGCACACAGCACGGCAGCAAAAGCAAATAAAGCAAAAAATTATCATCATAATTACTCTTACCTTATACATCGGACCACAGTGGAGATGCACATTTCCCGTGACTGAGTGCTGGCACGCACAGACCGCATACACCTATTAGTTCACAGTGGTATACACCAGCGCGGATACGGCGAGCAGCAGCGGGGCACATACCCACGCAGAGCTGCTGAGGCTGCCGTCGATTTCGCGAAGACGTGACGGTGCGCGGGTCGTCGTCGTGGTTGGCGCCTCTGTAGTCGTAGTCGTAGTAAGAGGTGCCTCTGGCACAGTGGTGTTTGTCGTATTTGGCATTTTCATCTTTCGACTTGATATCTGTGCCTTATGATTCTCATCGCCTTGTGTATTTACTGCTCCCTTTTTATTTTGTGCATCTGAAATACCGGCCGCACCTTGTGTGTGTGTGGAGACTGAGTTGCCAAACCTGGTGGCTCTGGATTACCGCTAGCCGAACTCAGTGACCCTGGAGGAACTCGTGTCTGTCCAGTGATGGCTGTGCCTGCTTCCCTTGGCAACGAAGGTCCTGGACTTCTCAAACCCTCCTCGCTGTCTCTCCCACTCTCTGTCTGTGGCACACCGGTCTCCCCACCATATGGCTGTAATGCGCCAGGCATGTTTTTGTAGGATCCGGTTTCCCTAGCTCAGGGCTGGGAGGACGGCTGTTATCATTATTACCGTCTCCTGCAGCCGTCACGCACACGGACGAGCAGCAGCAGCACAAGAGCGCAGGGACCAACACGGCGCCGCACCGTCACCATCGCAGTCATCATCGCCCGTAGTGGAGTCGCTGGAGTCAGTCAGCTGATCGGTGAGACGGAAGGAAAGGAATGGAACGAGAGGGAGAGGGACGGAGCACAGCGGATACAGCGAGAGAGCGCAGACAACATGAGGAGAGGGCAGCAGGCCCAGCCGCACAGTTCACACACCACGAGACGGCATCCACGCAAGGAAGGCACACAACGCCAGCAGCCACCCATCATGCAGGAGGAGAAGACATCCACCACCATCTCCCCCAGCTCATTCCCGCAGCCCCAGGGAAATGTCAAAACCCGCGGCCACCACACAACGCACACGGAGCAAGCGAGCCCTCATCCATCCATCACGCGGCACAAAATTTCCAGCCATCCCGCCATCAATGGGACACGGAGCCCAACTCAGCGCAGTCACACGCGGTGCATCACACCCGCAGGAAAATAGTCTCGGGGTGCGCTCCCTCTCTCCCCTCCTCATGGCCACGGAAGAAGACAACAGCCGCCACACGCAACCGCCAGCATGCACTACAAAAGGTGCATTCAAATCCACTGCAATGTGCATCTTGTGCGCGTGTGGTTGTGTGTGCCTGCAGAAACACAAAGCAAAGAAGTGGAAAAGAGGGAGCAGAGTATGTGGAGACGCAGAAAAATGTGCAGCGGAGACGCATAACGGAAACAACAAGAAGAAGACCGCTCAAACTCATCACTGCACTGCAGCCCAAGCAGCGGCAATCCACACAATATTTATTGAAAACAAAAAACGTCCCCCCCCGTCTTATGTAAACCCCACCACACAAAATAGTTATAAATAAAAAAGAAATCGTCCATTACTGTTCCACACAAATTAAAATCGCCTGGCTGCCGTGTGGCCACACCAAACTGTCTGTATGTATTTTGCCCACAAAAGAAAATTAAAAAGATGGTTACGTGTGCTTCAACCGTCTGACCCTCCACGTGTCCGCACATCGTTTATATTTCATGGGGTCATCTGCGTGTTGCTGCTCCCCTCAGCCCTCTCATCGGTGCGTGAGTGCGGCCCGCAGAGCACAGTCACTCGTGTGTGTGGGGACTGAGAGAAGCACGCAGACATGACGGCAGTCGCGTCACTCCATCGGGAGAGTGAGCGCAGCAAAAGAAAAGAAAACATCGGAGGGGAGAGAAATGCTCACGAGGCCGACACCGGAGGGTGCGCCACCGCATGAAATAAACACGCAAAGCAAAACAAATCCTTAAAGAAAAACACGGCGGCAGGGTGTGGCTGTGTGTGTGGCGCTGCGGGTGTCTGCCCGCCCTGGCCGCGACGAAAACAAAACAAGAGGGAAGAAATGTGTGCTCCGCCCCACAGGCCCTCGTCGCACGCCCACACGTCACGGCTCCCTCAGCGCGCCGTTCGTCGCGGCCCCTCCTCATGCGTGCAGCAGGCGAGGCGCACAGGGCCGTCGTCATGAGCGTGTCGGTGGGTGTGCGAGTGGAGCAGTTGGGCGGAAGCACACGGCACCCCTCACAGGAAGAGTGCAGCAACAAACAATTAAAGAGGGAATAGTAGAAAAGAAAAAACGTCCATAGCGATTGCCCCAAAAGCAAAAAAGAAGAAATAGGGACATAAAGCGCACAGCAAAGCAAACAGGGAAGAAGTAAATAAAAGTTATTAAAGAAGATAAATTAATTACCGTGTGTCGGTGCAGCGGAGGTCGCAAGGTGTCCCACGCGGCAGCCAGTCACTCCTCACAGAGCCGCAAACACCCACAGTCCCAACAGAAGCAGCGATGGCAGCAGTCCGCTCCCACGCATGGTGCCGGCATCGGTGTTATTCACCTGCGACACATTTCCAAGGCTGCTGTTGATTGCCGTAGCATTTACTTCCCCGTTATGTGGATGGATTGCCTCCCGTTTCTGCCCATCCGTCCCTCCCGCCATCTCTCCATCCTCACCAGAGCTCGCGCCCACCTCGGGAGTTTGGGGTGATCCATTTCCCCGCATCGTATCTCCAACTTCTGATCCCACCGTTTGGGCAAAATCAGACGAGGGAGTCGTAGAAACGGAAGCTGCTCTGGATACACCGTCACTGCCACCAATATTCTCCTTCAATGGTTCCTCTTCCAAAGGCTGTGGTTTCGCAGGAGACTGCAACATGGTTTCCGGCGCATTTTCGGTCACCCGAGTCGTAATGGGGTCTTTATTCGGGTTGAGGGCGCCAATCTCTTCGGAATTCCACGGACGGTTGTACAGCAGGACGTTCGTCACAGTCACAGACACGTCTTCTTCGCTCCCTGCGATGTCTCCACTGCGTTCGCCCCCTCCAATGTAGAAGTGGGAGATCTCTTTCAACTCCGCGGTTTTCAATTCACATTCTGCACTCCCCACAAGCTTACCATCGACGTACGCAGAGCCCTGGGTGCCGTTATATAGCACAATGGCCACTTGGTGTGTTTTCCCTGGCTCCCAAGTGCTGCTCTGCTCCTTAGTCACTGTGCCACTGGACAACACTTCCCAGCTCTTTTCCTTGTTGTATGACAGTACCAGGAAAACTATATTCTTATTTTCGTCACGTATCTTCGCACCCATCAAAGGAATGTGGCTGCCGCCCTTCGGCACACCGTCGATGGACACCGTCGCCACAAGAGTGAAGTTGTAATTCGCAAAGTGATACAGCTGATTCTCCCCCTGCTCGCCAACAGGCCACTCCGCCCACGCTCCCCGGAACTTCACACCCTTCTCCGTGCTGGTCACTTCTCCTTTCTTTCCTTCCGCTGCCCCAGCTTTATTATTTACTGTGGCGTTCACCCCGAGGTACTCGTCTCTCCATGTGTCACCAGAGAAGTTGCCGGACAGAAAGCCAACCAGCCCATCCGTGACCTTAACAGTAGGGCTGCAGGCATTGTCAGTTGATTCATCCTTCTCAGCACTTGAGGGGCACAGCTTGGAGACAGTTTCGTCCGCTTTCTTCCACGTCGCCAGCACATCCTTCACACGCTGCAGCTGCGCAGTCAGAAGCACAGAGACCATACCAGGTGATGTTTTTTCACCGTCCTTCTTCTTCTCGTACAGTGCAATCAACTCCTCGTTATTAGTTTCACCTTCTCCACTTTTGTACATCAGGGAGCTGGCGGCAGCGTCATCATCGGATACCGGCCCAATATCAACAATGTGCGTGTTGTCCGTCAGCCAAAGATGGAGTTTTCCCTTTGAATTGCCCGTTTCTTTTTTACCAGCCTCCTTGGCATACACCGGCAGAGTGACGAGCATCACTTTTTTATTGTCACCAACACCGTCAATCCTCGCTGTGATGAACCCGCTTCTAACGCCCTTCGCTCCTTTGTCCTTTTTTTTGCCCCACACGCGCGAGAGTGTCCCGAGGGCCTCCGTCCACGACTCCCCCTTGTCACCGGACTCGTACACCCTGCGGCGGCCATCATCACACGCAGTCATCATGATGAGTTTTTTGTCCTCCTTCTCTCCCCACCCCACGACGGAGGGATCACTGCAGCCACCGTCAGACATCCCCTTCGACAGCTTCCAACCCTCATTAGTATCCTTCAAGTACAGGATCAGTGAAACGGCCTTTTTATCCTCCTCCTTTTTGCCTTCCACTGGGAACACAAGCGTACCGTCCTCCATGTGAACACCCGATCCACCGCCGCCAGTCAGCCGTGCTGTCAAGGCCTCTTGCTGGATGTTATAAGTGCTCTGGAGATCGTCAATCCCATTCCAATAAATTCTTTTGTTACTGCTCTCACCACTGACATTCCCCTTCGCCAGCAAAAGACCCCAATAAACCCCAGCAGAGGCATGATCAGGAACGGCAGCTGTAGGGCTGTATTTCCCAACAAGCATGTAAATTTCATTTTCCTTCACAACTGTTGTCGGCTGGCTCACATGTACTTTCTTCTTTGAGTCTGCGGAAGCACCTTCCAGAGCAGCGTTTTGAGAGGCACATTTCTCTTTATCGGCAGAACATTCCAACAGTACTTGTGTCCTCAGTTTAGTTTTGTCCAACTCCACTTTTGTTTGTTCATCAGACAACGTCAGGAGCTCCGAGGCAATCCCAGTGAAATCTTCTTTATTATCATTCTTTCCTTTGCACTGCGCCTCGGCGACGGCAAATACGTCACTCCCCACTTTTAGAAGGCCGGGAGCACCCAACGACTCCACAGTAACACCACCATCCTTGACGTCCTTCCATTCAAACTTTGGTTCAGGAGACTGCCCAGCAGCTTCAGCAGCACCACCACTGCCGCAGCACATCATCACAAGAACGAGGAGCAGCACCGAAGAGTAGAAGAAATGCCGGGACATGTTGGGCCTCTGCCGCTCACTCTCTCTTCCTTCCCTCCTCCTTCCGCTGGATCCGGTCACGCGGCGACGGTTGTGTGTGCGGGGTGCCTTCACTGCAGCAACACGTGAGAACATATAAATATGTGTGTGTGGGCGGTGTGTGTGCTGTTGGTCCTTTCAGTGCCTTCGAATTTCACAGTAGCGATTAGCGTTTAGCCTTAATTCCTTTCCTTCTTTGTGTGTGAGAAAGAGAGAAAAGAGGAAAAAGAAGTGAAACAGTGAGCACCGCCACCCATCCACAGTGAGTGGCACCATCATCCCCGCCGCAGTCACTCCCAAGAACAACTCACGCACACAGACACACGGAACTGGAGATGGAAGAACAGTGCACCGGAACACACATCGACTGCCACCAGCAGCAGCAGCAGAAGTCACGGCGGGTGTGTCATTCGTCACGCGTCAGCACACACCGAGCAACACAAACACACAAAAAAACCAGCGGAATGCAAAAGAACAACCGTCCTTCGCAAAGCCCACGCGCTCTCGCCAGTCATCTTACTGTTCAACCTTCCAGCGCATCCGCCAGCGCAAATCACCCACACAGGCGAAAAATCCCTGACCAAAGTATACACAGCATATGAGGTACACATCGGCATGTGCAGCAGCTGGACGAGAAGCAATCCGCACTTGTCCCAGGCACCCTAAGCCACACCAACCAATCGACTGCACGCCTGCAACGTGTCAAAAAATAAATCGCAGGATCCCGTCCTCCCCCTCCCAAGGGACTTCACAGCCGGAAACTTCTGCGTGCGTTCTCAGCAATCACGCCGCTCTACAGAGTATGCATAATGGCGTGTGTGTGTTCATGTGTGTTTTTCAATAGATATACTTGCAGAGCAGCTGTGCGGCACAAGAGAGTCGGAACAAAGCAACGGCAGAGAGAGGCAGATAGCACACAAGGAGATTACTCATATCATCACACACACACACACACGCAGCCGCGGAATGGGTGCACTCAACCACAAAACAATAAAAGAAGAAGAAAACAAAAAGCCGAAGCGTGGGACGACCAGCGCACACACACTCTCATTGCTCCCGTAAAGCAAAACACACACACAGAGGGAGAGAGAGAGAGGTCGCCCACTCAATGCAATAAAAACAAAACAGAAACAGTTACGGTGCTCCGCCCATGCAGCCAGGCAGGACGGCAGCGGTGCGTGTCGTGCAAAAGAGAGCACCAACGGCCTGCATGGGTGTGCATGCATATATACAATGGGCACATCATGTGTGTGCTTCGTGGGGTGAGGTGAGGGCGAGAGTCCGTGCAAGGGGACACACACACACAGAGAGAGAAGGACGAGTGTGTGTGCGGGCGGTGCACGGCTCTCTCTCCCTCACTCTCACGCGGCCACCACCGCGGCAGCAGCCGCACATGCAAAAACAAAAAGAAGCAAAAGAGGGGAGGTGGTGTGAGAGACCGCGGTGCTGCCGTCACTGCCTTCAGACTTCAGTGTTTCATTTCTTTCGGCGGTGGCCGTATTCACTGTTTCTGGTGCGGTCTCAGTGGGTGCAGAAGCAAGGTTGGTATTATCAACTTTGTGGTCGTTTGTTTCTGTGGGGTTGGGCCGTGGATCATTGTCATTATTCTCAGCCCCCGTACCCTGGGCATCGTCACTGTCATTTATAGAGATGGATGATGATGTCGTTTCCGTATGTTTGCCGTTATCGGCAATCTCCACCAGATTTGATGTGTCGCTCTCTTGTTCTTGTTGCTCTGCCTCAGCATCCCCTGGATGCCGTTTCAGTGCTTCGGACAGCGCTTTGGTTTGTGACGCTGTGTTTTCTTTATTTTTTTCTCTTGACAACTGGGAGAGATTTCGTGCCGCTGAGCCCTTTCCTGTTTCTGGAACAGTCACTGCTGGTGATGCTTTTGGCTGTAGTACTGCCGAGATTGGTAGTGGCGGTGTCTTTATCGTAGGGGTCGTATTCGTTGCGTTATGTGCCTTTTCCGCAACCTCTCCATTAGGTACTGGCACTGCCGGATCATGCTTTGTTGTTGTTTTTACCACCAATTCTTCGGAATTACCCGTTGAACCTGGGGAATCGGCGTCACCAACACCTGGTCCAGGCAGACCAGACGTAATTGCTCCATCCTGTGTGTTGGACAACCCGCCTAATCCCCCTCCCGCAACGGCCGAAACTGGCTTATGTGACGCACCGGCACTATCCGGTTTCTTGATTGTGTCAGGAGTTAAACCTGAAGAACTGTCACCCGTACTTTGAACATGTGATTGTGTGAGCGGTTCATTGGGGACACCTGTTTCTGCAACAACCGCTTTCGTGCAGAAAAACGGGCAGCAGCACAGGGCAAGCACCAACAGGGCGCAAAGCAGACGGCACGTCGTCATCATCGTGAGTGTGGTCGTTCAGTGGTGTGGAGCTGATCTGCACAGTGAGGGACATGGAGAGCAACAGGGGAGACGAGAGGTGCGGCAGACACACACAGAGGGCACACCACATGAGGAGAGGGCAGCAGCCAGGCATGCACCGTACGCCACACACCACGCACGACACACACTCCAATCCACGGCAGCAGGCACACACACACACACACACAGCCCTGCCGTAACACCAACACACAGATGGAGAAGGGAGAAGCAAACAGGAGCGGCACACAAGGCTCCACCGCATGCACACACGGCGAGAGCGGTCCGTCGTGTCGGCACCCCTCACGGAGGGTGCGCACACACACAAGAGGAGGCGCAGCGCACACAGCAACACAAAAGCAAAGTAACAATACAAAAAGAAGATCCCCGCACACCACGTGGATTGTTGGTCCACGGGAATTGCAGCCAATATTCACCACAAAGCAGCTTGTTATCTTGTTTTGGTTGTATGCTGCTACAATAGCGAATGAGTAGCGCAAGGGCTGCCCGTACAAAAGTGGCAAGCATTCCGTCCGAAACGTGCCGTCGTGCGGGCTGGGGCACTCCCAAACAGTCCCATTCCCAATTACCAACGACGGGGGCATTTCTGCAGTGGATGAAGCGGAGTCTTTCGTGGTCCATCCCCGGTGCCCGCGGTTGTGCTTCCTGCGTGTCTTGCCTGCTGGCATGCTTGGCAACTTCGGTGGCGACCTGCGCGCGAGGCGCCTGTTAATAAGACGCTGGCACCGTTGCGGCATCCACATGTGAGGCCCTCGCAAACTATTATAACGCCAGGCGGAGCACGTCGGGCATGTGCCCTCATATTGTGGACGGACGAGCGCACTCTGCGGCAGGTTGGGCAGGAGGACATCAATCCGCCGCTCGCTGGTCGGCAAGGATTTGCGGCGCTCACGTCGGGAAGAGGTCCCGGCGGAGGCAGAGGCGGGCGGTTCTCCTCAGTAAGAAAGGGACGGCGCCACCGACACAGAGGGTTCCTTGTGATACGAAGGGCACGCGCAGGCATGTCGAAGAGTGGGCAGGAATCGCACCGTGCCTGTGCGCAGAGCCGCCGCTCGTGGCACGATGTCCAGGCTGTGCCAGGAATAGAGTACTCGCCACGCCGACGGGCGCCTGTCACGCGGTGTGCGCGCCTTCCTTTTCCTCCTGGGCATCCTTCCATTATAACCTCTTCACTGCGGTGAGGCAGTCCACGTGCCAGGCATTGACGCAGTCCTGCGAGAGGAATCGTGCAATCGTGGCTTGTTTGTCAGCGGCCTCACTGCGTGGAATACCGCAGTGCGATGGAGAGAACATGAAGCCTACAGAGGGACCTCGCTGTATCAAGGAGAGCAGCATAATCCAACTCTCTTCAGTAACGTAGTCCCGCATGGCCAGTGGAACGACGCGGAGTGCCTCAGTTCTCGACGGGAAGTCCGTTTCCTCCAGCATTCGTGTGGGCGATTGGGATGTTCCCAGACAAGGAGGTATGAGATGTCTAATGCCATTTTCAGTGGCAAGGCAGTCTGCTCTATATGAGCATGCGAGACTGCCAGCTGCTGCACGATGGACCTCCACAGGGAGATCATTTGTCGTGGTGGAGCCGTACAATAGCGCAGCGGATCCAGATGCGAGTGCAGCGAGATATGAAGGACCGTCCGTCCACAATTAAAATCACAATCCCCCAAAGAGGAGTGAGTAGAATAAAAAGCCGTGCGCTTGACGTCGTCAGAGGCGTCTTGGGCAAAGCGTGGCTGATAAATTCCACTTTATTGCAGCTCACAGTGTCCCAGGGGAAAATACGATGTTGGGCAAGAGGCGCGCGAATGTCGTTGTGGGGTGTCCCAATAATGTCACAGACGCGTAGCAATCCATTAATAACAGCATCTCTCGGAAGCGGGATTGATGTCGCTGCATTCCCATGCATGGACGAAGGCATAGGTTGCGAGTAGATAAGGGAACGCAAATCCTCGTGATCATGGAGGCGTATATAGCGTTCGTATTGTGTGAGTGCACGACGCCAGAGTACCTTCCGGAGCGGAAGAATATTGGCCTCCAAATAGACAGATTTGTCTTCCGTAGAGGCGCTCAGGCCAAGAATGTTTTGCTACCGTCGCGGTACCGTACTTCAATATTGTGGAGGTGAGTGGGGGCGAGTCACGAGACAATTGCCTCGCCATTATGAAATAGCACACTATGAACGCATCCAATCAAAAAGGATCGCATGGTGTGATGGGACGTGCCTATCTCCGCGAACAGCCGCAGCTGATAGCGGCGTGGCATGGTCCTCTTTGCAGCGGTGGAAGCGTGCGTACGAAAATTGAGGGGTTGTTCAACCGTGGTGTCCAGCAAGCGCACTGGGCATGACTGAATACGTAGGTTCCAGCTAACAAGATGGAGATCGACCATGTCCTCTTCAGACCGTGTGTGTGTGAAGAGATGTAGAATAGAGCAGCTTCGCTCTTAGCGACGTTGATTTTTAGGCTGTGCTCGGCAGCCCATGTGGCCAAAAAAGACAAGAGCGGTTGCATTGCCGCAGCACAGGCATGGATGTCCGCACCTGAGGCAACAAGTGTGTGTTCGTCAGCGTAAATGAATGCGGAGGCAGAATAGATGCTGTCCATGCGGCGCAGCAGGTCATCCACACAGTAAAGGAAGAGTTGGGGTCCCGGGACGCCGCCTTGCGGTGCTCCAGCTGAGGCGAGTTGTTTCCGGGAGTGCTGTTCGCGAGTGCATACCCCAACATAGCGGCCCCGCAGGTAGTTGTGCAGCCAGCGTTTGGTTCGAGGCCAAGGCGCGGAAGTCTGTCAAGCATGCCGAATAATTTCCCATGGTCAGTGGTGTCGAACACAGTCGAAATGTCAATCAAGACTACGAACGAGCGATGGCGACGAAAGTGCCTTGCGGGGACGTCGCCTCCAGGGCGCTCATACTCCACAGTGCCAAACTCATTCAATCCACGGGTAATTTTATCGATGGCAAGTGCCACCACGTCCGACGTAGAACGCGGAGGTGCAAATCCGAAATTGACGTGGGTGGTGCGGCAATAACGCTGACAGACGGCGGTGAATCATTCCTTCGGCTAACTTTGGTAAAACAGAGAGCAGCGTGATAGGTCTGTAACTCTCTGGGCAGCATGGATCCTTCCCAGGCTTGGGGATAGAAATAGCGTCTCCCATTTTCCAGGAGCCAGGAAGGCTGCCGTTTGCGAAGGGGTTGTGGATCATCGTTCTAAGAGTGCCACGCGCAACGGGCCCGAGACGGTGCAGGAATTCACTCAACATGTTTTCGGGGCCAGGGGCTGAGCCAAGCAAAGAGTCACGGATGGCCACGTCAATTTTATGCGGCGTGAGAGGCCGATCCATTTCCCAGCCACCAGGAACCAAAGGAGTGCAGCGAGCAGCAGCAGCAGTACAAGGCGGTATGGCACGTGAAACCGCACAAAATGACAGAGGAGCAGATTTGCCTGTTGCCGAGGCAGGGCGCATACGCGGCCACGTTCAGTGCGGAGCACAACCGATTCCAGAGGATGAGGGTGCGGCGCCGCCATGCCGCGAGGATATCGCCAGCTTGGGCTGGGTGAGGCTCCAAGTTTTTCCACACGAGCTTCAAAAAGTGTAATGAAACTACGGCGTAAGGCTTGATTCCGTTCCTCCCTTTTTTCGGGTACATTCGGCTCAAAGTAGGCTGTCTCCAGGTGAGGCAGTGTGTGTGCTTCGTGTGCTGCTTCATCAGCGGACTCGGCTTGCACCATTTCGTGTGTCCATATTCGTTTTGGGGCTGTCACGGCTGCCGCGCGGGATGTGGCGCTCAGCTGCTCGTAAGATGCCTCCGCGAGAATCCAACCATGTGGACGCGGTGGCAAGGAGGGTTTCACACAACGATGTAAAAGCAGGCCAATCCGCTTTACGCAGGGCAAAAGTGGCTTTCTTCCGCCGAGGAAGTGTGTTGGCTAGTCGTGGAGTGCCATCGTCCATCTCTACCAAGTAAGATATTCAGCAGTGGTCCGAGTCCATTTAAGGGGCGAATGTCCAGTGGGAGATGCGTAGGGCGCGATACGCAGTCACGCCAGGGGACGAGGCATTACGATGTGTGATCCGTGTTGTCTGCGCCGTGTCATTTGCCGACTCAAAATCCATATCGATTAGAACAGCGGCGAAATTATCGCCTCCAGTCGTTGGTGGTATATATGACTGTCCCAGAGTCCATGATGCAAATTCAGGCCACACACGATAATCGCTTCGGGCCCAAGCGACAAACGATATTGATAAATGCGGATTATTGACCAATTGTTGTGGGAGGGTTGTAGAGATTCACCACGCAAATGCTGGGACAGCCCGGTGGAAATACACGGACAGCAATGGTCTCCAGGAGGTCTGTGCCAGGGAGCGACAGGCGCTCGCACGGTAGAGAGTGGCGCACCAGAACGGCAGCGCCACCACCGCGCCCAGTGAGGCCCGAAGGTAGTCATTATGGCCACATAATTTCGTCGCCACGCCACCACGGTCATTTATTTCCTGGAAAAACGATATCAGGTGGATGCAGCTCCAATCGTACAGCAAATGCAATCTTTTTTACGGACGAGAGGCCTGCAATGTCAAGCCGCCAAATATTGATGCAGCCATCCTCCTCGGTGCCAGGGTTCTTTTGGACGTCACCGCCACAGGTGACATCAACGGAGTGACCGCTGCGAAACGGTCGTGCAGTTTTGTCCGACAGCCTGCGGGCAGACCGCTTCACCTCCCCGCACCGGGCATGGCGTGGAACCTTCTCGAGGGGTGGAGTCGTCTTGGTCTCCGTCGTGCTCGCCGCAACGCCCTGCTGCGGAGTTCTTATATGCAGCCCGAGCCCCAGCACCGCGACAAGGTGCGACTTCATCGCTGGGGCTTACCGAATGTTGTCAAGGACCTCATTTTAAGTTTTTTTTGCTTGTTTTCTTTCCTTATTGCTGCTTGTCATTTATTGGAATAATAATTATCTTTGTGCTTTCCCAATGGCTGTTTAACTGCTCTACACATCATTATGAGCGAAGTGTTTTATTTTGTTTTCTTTTTTGCCCACACGCGGTGCCGGCCTCATTGCTGTGTGTCCCACGGACTGCACGTACGAGGACTGAAGGGACAGGCCGGATGCCGCAATGAAGTGTGAGAGATGTTGTGTGGGCTGGTGGAGCAGCAAGTTCTCTTTTTTTCTCATTATTTTCTGCTATTTTTGCGGGGAAGATGTATACACAAACACACGGTCGTCTATATTGTGCTGCATGTCACATGAAATAAAATTACGACCTAATCAATTTTATTCATTCTTTCCGGGAGTCTTGCCGGACTCTTAACCCAGCTTTTCCTTTTTTAAAATTTCTGCCTTGCGGTGCGGTGTGTGTTTCCCCCCTCTTTACTGATTCCAACTGCCTCATGGTGTGTGCAAGCTGCTATCATTTCTCACTGTGCGCGGCTTTTTGATGTGTCTCTCCTTTTTGCTTTCACTCTGCGTTGACGTGTTGTTATTTTGTGCTTAAAGCTACACGCAAGTGACAGGAGTGATGATGATGACTGGCCGTGTGCTGCTGGTGTGTGCCCTCTGCGTGCTGTGGTGCTGTGCCGGCGGTGGTGGATGCTCTGAAGCAGCTCCAGTCGTTCCGGGTACTGGTGTGACCGGTAACGGCAATAATCCTGAAAGTAAAAACAACACAACTGATGGCGTTGGAGGAGATGGCCAAACTGGTCAAAAGGCAGTTACACAACCAGCAGCAGGATCGGTGCAAAAAGTACCGGGAACGGAAGCGGAATCGGCACCAAAACCCGGAGCACAAGTTTCAGGAACGGCAGAAGAAACGATAGAAAAAAAGGACACAACGAAAAAAGAAGATGAAGATGAAGAGGAAGGGAAGGATGAGGACAAGGAGGAGGGAGAGGAGGACGATGGAGGAGAGGAGAAAAAGGAAAAGGAAGAAGATGATACAAGCACCACAGAGGGGAAGTCAGCGATCGGTCAGGAGGAGCCAATTTCACCTTCCGGTACAGTGAAAGCATCGAATAAAACACAACCCCAAAGCACTCAAACAACTGGCGACAAAGATCAAGCAGCTGATGGTGCAGGGACACAAGAAGAAAAAAAAAATGAAAATAAAGAAGCCAATCCGAAGGAAACAACAGTCGAAGCCACAGCCATGAAAACCACAACGGCGACGACTGGCGACAGTGACGGCAGCACCGCGGTCTCCCACACCAAATCCCCTCTTTTGCTTCTTCTTGTTGTTGCGTGTGCGGCTGCTGCTGCGGTGGTGGCCGCGTGAGAGTGAGGGAGAGAGCCGTGCACCGCCCGCACACAAACTCTTCCTTCTCTCTCTGTGTGTGTGTCCCCTTGCATGGACTCTCGCCCTCACCTCACCCCACGACGCACACACATAATGTGCCCATTGTATATATGCATGCACACCCATGCAGGCCCGTTGGTGCTCTCTTTTGCACGACACGCACCGCTGCCGTCCTGCCTGGCTGCATGGGCGGAGCACCGTAACTGTTTCTGTTTTGTTTTTATTGCATTGAGTGGGCGACCTCTCTCTCTCTCCCTCTGTGTGTGTGTTTTGCTTTACGGGAGTAATGAGAGTTTGTGCTGGTCGTCCCACGCTTCGGCTTTTTGTTTCTCTTTTGTTTTGAATCTTTGCGTGTGTTTTGGTTGGGTGCACCCATTTTACTTTCATTGATTGGTTTTCTTCTTAATGTGCGGATGGCTGAATTCTCCCTTTTGTATTCTCCTGTTGTTTGTTTCTTCCCACGCAATCGGTCCTTGTTGCTTCAGCGAGCCACGAAATATTTGCCTAACACCCACATCAATGGTTTATTTTCTCTACACCCCATATTAGTTTGAGACGCTGGTGCTGCTGCATTTGATGGTGCTTATGGTGTGATTGCCAGCGGGTGCTTTGCTGTCACTTTGACGTACCCTCGATTTGTTGAATATGTGATGCGTGCCGACAGCACGAATTGGGTCCGAGTTGTTGTGAGGGACGCACCCTTTTTGAGCAGTTGGTGCGCTGCGGTCATAGACCGTCATTGGGAGGGATGGATGCCCATCCGCATCAACGTATCCACAAGGGACCTGGATGATACCGGGAAGCATTGGATCTCAGAGAGGTACTACGCAATGAATTCATTGAATGACAATTGCGAGTGTGAAGGTGACGTTGTATCCTCTGCGCACGGGATCATTCTTGAGGATGAAGTTGTTCCTGCTGCTTTCAAAACGCATGCGGATCGTCTGCTCGTGCAGCCACTGGAGGGTCCTTTGATTATGCCCCCATTTGCCACGGGCAGCGTTTGCCTTCGGTTTACGGTGCGTGCTGGGCATTGTTCCACTGGTGTTGCCAATGCTGACATGGTGCTGTGCGTGGCAGAGCGCTGTAGGAAGTGGTGCACTCGACGACTGCCGTGATGGCTGCGAGGAGCCCCGCGACTGCGACGACATTGATGGCATGGAGCTGCAGGATGGCGATGGTGACGGGAGGACGCTGGAGTCGCACTGGTCGCAGCGCCACGCGAAGGATGAGTGGATGGCACCGATTGTTTGTGCCGTCTGCCGCACGGAGTTGACGCTGGCCGCACCGGCTGACCTGGGCTGCATGAGGGTGAAGTGGGAGATGGCGGAGCCGATGCGCTGGTGAAGGAATTCGTGCTGTGTGCTGCTGCAGAGGAAGTGCTCCGCACCGAACATGAGTGAATATCCCCAGATGTTCTGAAAAGCGGGCGTTCATGCCAGACAATGCACGTTGGATCGGTATTCCAGTGGTTGGTGTGTAGACGAATTATCCATGAGGGGTCAGCAAAACGCCCGATGGACAGTTGCCCCATCATTGGTCCCGCACTGGATGTGAGAGATGCTGCCGCTGTTATTTGGAGGGGAGAATGTTTGTCTGCGGTGCCTGGGGACAAGCCCTCTTCGTGGTGTCTGGACACGCTTCCCACCAACACGACGGATGCGAGGGACCCGGAAGAAAAATACATCTCGGTGCTGTCATGCATGCGGCATTGCGGTGTCTCGGCATGCGGGTGCGTCTGAGAGTGACTGAAGAGGGTAACGCCCGTTGTGCCCCATGCACGGCCGAGGCGACGATTACGTGGGTTGCTCCGTCCTACGACGAGGGAAAAGCTATTTTCCGTGACCACGCGCAGGTGTGCACGATATCCGTCACCAGCGGCAGGCTGCTTCCAATATTTTCGTGGGGTGGCGATGTGAGAGGGTGTGGAGCAGGACGGTTTCACTGGCATCTACTGAACAAGCTTTGCTACGGGCATCCGTCCCCGATCCAGAAAGCATTGAGACCGGCCGTGGCACACCACCGAAGTATGTGGACACGGCTGCTCCCCAGAAGCATCCGTCGCCAGAGGAGAAGGAGGTCGCCTCAGGTGCCACGACGGCAACGGAGTGCTCTTGCCCAGCGACACCGCGGGTGCGCCGCAGGAGGCGGAGAAGAAGAACGATCTTCCGGACATCGACTATGTGGCCGCCGATGGTGTGACGT
Organism: Trypanosoma cruzi; assembly: GCF_000209065.1. Classification (NCBI taxonomy): domain Eukaryota; phylum Euglenozoa; class Kinetoplastea; order Trypanosomatida; family Trypanosomatidae; genus Trypanosoma; species Trypanosoma cruzi. The sequence goes on from NW_001849548.1 coordinate 294,830, forward strand.
CTGTTGTCGGACAATCATTAGGAGATGAGGCCGTCAGCGACAAGGCCGGTGGCGGTGCCACAACCACGGGACCAAGGGCCCTGGTGCCGCTGATGACGCGCAGGGCGCCGTGGACCCTCCGCCGAGGGAGGATGATGCGGCGGTGGTGCGCGGGGTTGGGAGGCAGACATGAAGGACGCCCCGCCCCCGATCCACGGCAGTAACACTGCGGCTGCTGCTTGTCCCTTTCCGCTGCTTCTTCTGCTTGCTGCTGCCGCCGCGGTGCCAACACTCAGCAGTGGGTGCAAGAGAGAGAGGCCTATATCAACTGGCATGTCCCTGTCAGTATATACATACACTCTGCTTGTCTGTATATTTTTTACCAAGGACATGCTGTATGCACTCTCCCTCTTTTGTGTTGGTTGCTAATGTGGCGGCACCACGCGTGCATTATGGGTTGGGATAAGAAATTGTTTGACTTCTTCCGGAGGATACTGTGGGGTGTTTGTGTGCGTGTGCGAGGGATCTGTGAGGTTTTGATTTCCCTATTTTTATTTGCCTGCTTTGGCATTGTGTAATGATACTTCCCTTCTCCATTATGTGTGTTCTGAAGTGTTGCTAGGGCACCGGGAGTGGATGCCTGTGGACGCACGCCGTGCATTATGCGCTACATTGGTGCGAGGGGAGACTGACATAACTGGCGGGATTCAGTAAGGCGCTTTTTGCCCACAGACCCTGCAGCTGCAGCAGCCTGAGTGGCGCTTTGCATATGGACGTGTGGATTGTTTTTCTCTTGCGAGGCCTTTTTTACTGCGTGTCATTTTCCGCTCGGGTACCGTGCCCGTGGCAGCAGCGGCGGCATAAAAAGGACTGTGTGCGTGGAGCGTCCTTGATCGAGTGCCTGCCTTACTTCTCTGTTCTGTTGATTGATTGTACCGTGTGCCGTCCAAACGGTTGGCATGACGTTCTTCTGACGGCGGGGTCCGCGTGAGACGATGTTGCGTCGCGTGCTTTGTTGCGGGTGTGTGATTTCCGCAACGGTTTTTGGGCGGTTGACTGTTGGGTCGTTGAGGGCGGCGTGGCGACGGGTGCGGATGGACCCGATTGTGTGCCGTGGCTGCTCGTGGGGGGGAGCCGCGGGAAGGAGGAAGGCAGCGGAGCGATGGACTCACGAGGAGTGCGGTGGCGTGCAGCCATGAAGATTGGTGACAGGGAACTCACTGCCGCTGTGAGTTGCCGTGTGTGGTGTTTGTTTCTGTTATTATTACTTGCGTTGTTGGATGTGGCCGCTGTGGGGGAAGACTGTTTTTTGTTTCTTTTTCACGCCTTTTTGGGATCCCTTTTCTGCACCGGCATCACTGTGTTCCTGCCGTACTGTTGCCCCCTCTTTCCCTTCCATTTTGGGGCAGCTGCGGGTGGGTTTTACATGCCGTGGAGCTGTGTGCCGTGCTGTCCGGTGTTTCATTGTTGCCTGTTCTTCCTGCGTGCACGCGTCCCCCATGCTCATGACAGCAGCCCTCATGCAAACGCTACTCCTTTTCCATGCTGCTGATTTGTGTGTGTTCTTCTCCTCTTCCTCTCTTTGTCCCTCCCTAGACTGTGTGTGCAGCCGTGATGATGATGATGACTGGCCGTGTGCTGCTGGTGTGTGCCCTCTGCGTGCTGTGGTGCGGTGCCTGCGGTGGTGGATGTTCTGAACTAACTCCAGCTCCTCCGGATTCTTCGGGTATTCCGTCCGAAAATAACACTCAAAAGAACGCGACCGTCGTTGTCACTGGAGGAGGTGGTCGAAGCGGTGAACAGGCACCGCCTAAAGTAACAGCAACAACGACGTCAGAACCACAGAAAGCGCCAGCGAGACCGTCACCGGCACCACAACCCGGAAGTGAAGTATCAGAAACGGTAATTGCAACGAAGGACAACAATAATACAAATACAAAAGGTAAAAAGGAGGAAAAGGAAGAAGAAGACGAAGAGGAAGAGGAAGAGGAAGACGAAGAGGAAGAGGAAGAGGAAGACGAAGAGGAAGAGGAAGAGGAAGACGAAGAGGAAGAGGAAGAGGAAGAGGGGGAACCGAAAGAAGAAAAAAGCAACGATAAGAAGGAAGGAGAGGAGAAAAAGCATGAAGACGCTGTTACCGGTACCACAGAGGGGATGTCAGCAGGCGGTGAAGAGCCGCCAATTATATCTTATGGTGTAGAGGAAGCAGCGAATCAAACAAATCTCAAAAGCACACAAAAAACTGGAGACGATGATCCAGCAGCTGATGGTGCAGGGACAGGAGAGGGAAAACAAAATGAAAATAAAGATGCCAATCCGAAAGAAACACCAGTCGAAGCCGCAGCCATGAAAACTACGACGGCGACGACTGGCGACAGTGACAGCAGCACCACGGCCTCCCACGCCACCTCCCCTCTTTTGCTTCTTCTTGTTGTTGCGTGTGCGGCTGCTGCTGCGGTGGTGGCCGCGTGAGAGTGAGGGAGAGAGCCGTGCACCGCCCGCACACACACTCGTCCTTCCCTCTCTGTGTGTGTGTCCCCTTGCATGGACTCTCGCCCTCACCTCACCCCACGACGCACACACATAATGTGCCCATTGTATATATGCATGCACACCCATGCAGGCCCGTTGGTGCTCTCTTTTGCACGACACGCACCGCTGCCGTCCTGCCTGGCTGCATGGGCGGAGCACCGTAACTGTTTCTGTTCTTGTCCTCTTATGATTGTTTTAAGTGTTTTTAATTTTTCTTTGCTGTTTGCTTTAAAATATTTTAATGTTTTTCTTGTTTTTTTTTTGGTTTTGCGAGTGTTTTTGTTTATTATTTTTTTTTTGCTTTTGTTTTTTGTGTGTCTTTTATTCAAAAATATTTATTGCTTTTTTTGCTTTTGGGGCAATCACTATGGACGTGTTTTCTTTTCTACTCTTCCCTTTTTAATTGTTTGTTGCTGCACTCTTCCTGTGAGGGGTGCCGTGTGCTTCCGCCCAACTGCTCCACTCGCACACCCACCGACACGCTCATGACGACGGCCCTGTGCGCCTCGCCTGCTGCACGCATGAGGCGGGGCCGCGACGAACGGCGCGCTGAGGGAGCCGTGACGTGTGGGCGTGCGACGAGGGCCTGTGGGGCGGAGCACACATTTCTTCCCTCTTGTTTTGTTTTCTTTGCGGCCAGGGTGGGCAGACACCCGCAGCGCCACACACACAGCCACACCCTGCCGCCGTGTTTTAAAGATTTTTTTTTCTTTTGTTTTTGTTTTTGTTTTGCGTGTTTGCTGCCACCGTGCGTGGTTGTTGAAGTTGGGGCCGTGCCGCATTTATCGCTGCTCTCCAGCTGTGCCTCTTGCTGTGTTGATGTGCCTCCCTGTGCTCCTCTTTTCAGCTTCTCCAACAGACACACACACGCATAAGCAGTTGCACAGTGCTCTGCAAGAATTTGTTTGCTTTGCTGGGTGCGTGTGTTGCTCGGTGTGTGCTGGCGCGTGACGGACGGTGCCACGATGGCCTTCTCTGACGATGACAGTCGCTGTGCTCTCGACACATCCACACACTCTTCCTCCCTCTCTGTGGGAGTGATTGCGGCAGGAGAGTGGTCTACGGCAGCTGGTGTCTTGGAGAGGGACGAGGTGCCGAGGAACAAGAGGGCGAAACTGCTGGACGAGATTACGATGACGGATGAAGGATTTTCTAAGTTCTTTTATTGGCTTCTTCAGAAGTGCGGCGTGCCGCCGCCTTACAGGATGCCTGCACTCGGCACACCTCGAGGCATTGTTTTGTTTCATTCAGTGTGATGTCACACTTATCATGGCAGCACCTTCCCTCGCCGGCTTTGGGTGTGACAATACGAATGGCGGCAAAAACAGCGATGAGGATTATGACGGTTTGCACCGAGGGGCGGATTATTCGCGTGTCTTTGTACACGAATCCCAGGAGGGTTTGGCTGCCGTCTCCACAATTCCCGCCTTGCGGAACCGTTGGCTTTCGCGCTGTCACCCGCCGTAATTAGTGCCCCATGCGTTGGGGCTGATCCATTTACCGTGGAGTTCACGCAGCAGCTCTCGAGTGTTTGTGCTGCTGATCCCGCGTTGGCCCTTTCGCATGTATTTCAGCGTTGCCTGGCGTGTGATTTAATGTCTGTGTTGTCCGGGCCGCTGCCTCGAGTTTTCTTTTTGTGCCCAATAAGAAGCACTTTGCGTTGCGGTGGGTATTTATTTGCGTAGCCGTCGACGCGCGTGACGATGCTCAACGGGTGTGTCTTTTGTTTGGTGGGCACGAGGGAGACTTCGGTGTGCGCTGACAGCACCGCGAAATTCTTCGTCGACGGATCGAGGCGAAAATAAGGGGGGTCTGTCCGCTGCATCTCTCAAGGGTGGCTGCGGGGCACTCCGGACGCACAGAGTGAATGGATGGATGCCGCGCAGCTGGGGAGACCAGTTGTCTTCTCCCTCTGTTGCCGGGGGAATCAATAATCCACAGCGCCACTGCCAGCTGCATTTTACTGCTGGGGATCGACTGTTCTGAAGTTGCCCGTCTAATGTGAATCGCAGCGTCAGTGCAGGAAGACGCTTTCACGCATTGCGAGTAGCTGCTCCAGCCTCGAGCTCATCAATATTAACAGCGGGGAGCAATGCACTTTGGTGGCCGGTGACGTTCAGACGAGTGTGTTTCACTTCACCCGCCGCTCGCTGCCCTCTGCTGACGGTACAGTTGTTTGGCTCCGCCAATAATGCGCTTGTGAAACGTCCTCTCCGCACGCTGCGGGATTATTGCCGTGGAGGAGTTGATGGCATATGGTGCGGGTGTGGCGTCGACAGAGTCATTCACGCATTGTTTTAGAAACATTACTTTGAGTCGTGTCAGTCACGCCGTGTTTCCCTTTTTTCTTGCTGGGATTCTTGTGGGTGTGTTTGAGCCCCTTTAGGAGCCTGCGTAGAGAATGATCGCGGGAGAGCTGGCTGCCTTAATGAATGCGTATATATACCCTGACAAAACGAATATACACTTCTTTACGACACTTTTCTGCCGTATGAGTTTTGGGAGGCCACGACTTTAGGGAGCCGACAGCGGCCGGATAATTTTTATTTTTATTTTACCGTCTCACCCGCCCCCTTTTGGTTCCACCACGCGGCGGGGTCTTGTGGCTGCAGGGCCCCAAAAGTCTGCCACCTCGTAAGTAATACATAAATACATGTATCCCATCCGAATAGAGTGAGCGGGCCACGATTGTGGCTGACGGATGGTATATAAACATACAGTCACCTGGTGTTAAGCCTTTGAGGGTGTGGTGAATCCACTCTTATTCCGTTGATCCCTCACATATTTCCATCGTGTTTGGTTTCTATTGTTGAGAAACTCAGAACTTGGCCAGCGGCCCGGAAGATTATTCTTTATTGCAGCACTTTACCAGCGAAAGGCAGGAACAACACAAACCGAATTATTGGCTGCACCAACACAAGAAACATTCACAAGAGGAAAAAATAATAATTGTTGTGCACCCTGCAGAAATCCCCAACACA